>NW_007727158.1:383730-412242 GCF_000696425.1 Galeopterus variegatus | reverse complement strand
AATGGAATACTACTCAGCTATAAAAACGAAAGAAATACTGCCATTTGCAACAACATAGATGGATCTTGAGGGAATTATATTAAGTGAAATGAGTCAGGCACAGAAAGAGAAATACCACATGTTCTCACTTACTGGTGGGAGCTAAAAATTAATAAATAAATTCACACACATACACAAAAAGAAAAACCGGGGTTGGGGTGGGGGGAAGAAGATATAACAACTACAATCACTTGAAGTTGATACGACAAGCAAACAGAAAGGACATTGTTGGGTGGGAGGGAGGAGAGGGAGGAGGGAGGGAGGTTTTGGTAAGGGGCAACACTAATCAACCACAATGTATATCGACAAAATAAAATTTAAAAAAAAGAGAAAAGAATAATAGACTGTGTTAAGAGTAGTGTCTTCATCTGTTTGGACTGCTATAACAAAAAAACTATAAACTTGGTAGCTTATGAACAATAGAAAATTATTTCTCGTAATTTAAGAGGCTGAGATGTCCAAGATCAATGTACAAGCAGATTTGGTGTCTAATGAATGCTTGTTTTCTGGTTAATAGATGGCACCTTCTTGCTGTGTCCTTACATAGTAGAAAAAGCCACCTAGCTCTCTGGGGTCTCTTTTATAACAGCACTAATCCTATACATGAGGGCTCTGCCCTCATGTCCTAATCACCACTCAAGTGGCACACTTCCTAAATGCTGCACCTCCTAACACCATCATATTGGTGATTAGGTTTCAATACATGCACTTTGGGGGAACACAAACATTCAGTCCATAGCAAGAAGTTTTAGGCTTACAGAAAAATTGTACAGATAGTAAAGAGTTTCAATATTCCCCTCACTACACACGCACACACACACGCACATGTACACACATACATGGTTTTCTCTTTTCATAACAGTGGAACATTTGTTAACAATTGGTGAACCAATATTGCAACATTATTATTAACTAACTCCCACAGTTTACACTAAGGTTCACTCTTTATCTGGAAGATTTCCATGGATTTTGACAAATGTGTAACGACATGTATCTACCATTATAGTATCATACAGAATATTTTCACTGCCACCAAAGTCTTCTGTGCTTTACCTATTCATTTCTCCCTCCTTCCCTTCTTCCCTGTTGAGTCCACTCTTTCCCCCCAGCTGCCACTGATTTTTTACTGTCTACATAATTTTGCCTTTTCCCGAATGGCCTATAGCTGGTATCAAACAGTATGTAGCCTTTTCAAATTGGCTTGTTTCACATAGCAGTATGTGTGTAAGATCCTTTCATGTCTTTTCTTTATGATTTCTTTGAATTTAATGGCCTCTTTTCCCCAGATTATAAGATAGAAGCTTAGAAATCAGTTGAAACTATTTTTCTTTTCTAATGTAGGTATCAAACCCTATAAATTTCCCTCTAGGTACTGATTTAGCTGCATCCTACAGTTTTTGACATATTGTGTATTTACTGTTTATTTAGTTAAATAATTTCTAGTTTTTCTTGTCATTTCTTCTTTGAAATGATGATTATCAGAAGTGTGTTTAATTTATAAATAGTTGTTTTTTTCCAGATTATCTTACTATTATTTACTTCTAATTTAGCTTTATTGTAGTGATGAAATCATAACTTTTAAAGTCATTTTAAATTTATCACAGTTTTCTTCATGTTCCAGTGTATGGTCTATCCTGTGAATTTGTGTTCTGCCATTTGCGGCATAGTACTCAAATATCAACTAAGACAAGGTTGATAATAGCGTTATGCAGACTCTTTTGTATCTTTACAGATTTTTTGGTTTAGTTCTATCAGTTGTAGAGACGTATATTAAAATGTTCAGGTATGATTGTGAATTCTCCTTTATTTGTCCCTTTAATTGTGCCAGTTTTTGTTTTATGTATTTTGAAATTTTATATTGGGTGCATACACATTTATTATTGTTGTATTTTTATGTTGAGGTTGCCCTCTTATCATTATGAAATGTCCATTTTTATCTCTTAGTACATTTAGTTTTGAAATCTATTTTTATCAGGTAATAATTTAGCTATGTCAGATTTCTTATGCTATTTGTGTGGTGTATTTTTTGCCATTAGTTTACTTTCAACCTATCTGTGTCTTTATAGTTAGTGTTTCTTTTTATTGATAGTGTATAGGTCTTATTTTTTTAATTTGACAATCTCTTCATTTTAATCTGACTGTTTAATCAATTAACAATGTAATTATTGATGTGGTTGAGTTGGGAATCACCGTTTCATTTTTGTTTTCTATTTATACCTGCTGTTTCTTTTTGTTTCTCCCTTAAAAAAAATTTTTTTTTAAAAGATGACTGGTAAGGGGATCTTAACCCTTGACTTGGTGTTGTCAGCACCATGCTCTCCCAAGTGAGCTAACTGGCCATCCCTGTATAGGGATCCAAACCCGTGGCCTTGATGTTACGAGCACCACACTCTTCCAAGTGAGCCACGGTCCGGACCTTGTTTCTCCCTTTTCAAAGAAATAATTTTTGAAGTTTTTTTTCAATGTCTTCTTTCACTTTTGCTGTTGATTTTTTAAACAGCTTTATTGATGTATGATTGACATAAAATGTATACCTTAAATATATGTACACAAAATTGACATACTTAAAGAGTAAAACTTGTAGGTTTTAACATACACATCTGCTTGAGAAACCAATCAAGATAGTGAATATGCCCTTTCCTCCAAAATGGGTTTTTGCGTTTAATGTAATTATTGATATTGTTAGATTTAAATTTGCCATCTTGATGATGATTATCTACTTGTCCATTTGTTCCTTGTTCCCCTTTTGTTAATTGTTCTGCCTTCTTTTAGATTAATTGAGTATTTTTTATGATTCCATTTTCTTTTTTTCTTAGCTTTTTTGTTATTTTAACATTTATTTCTATATATTTGTGGAGTACAGTGTGTTGTTTCAATATATGCATATACTGTACATTGATTCACTTAGAATAGTTAACATGACTTGGTGCATGTTAATCTACCACTTCCCTTTCCCCTAGCTCCTCTCCCCTCCCATTCTCTAATAACCATTGTTCTATTCTCTATTTATATGAAACTTATTTTTTTTAGATTCTGCATATGAGTGAGCTCATGTGGTATTTGTCTTTCTGTGCCTGGCTTACTTCACTTAACATCATGGTCTCTAGTTCCATCCATGTTGCTGCAAATGACAGGATTTCATTTTTTTTTAATAGCTGAATAGTATACCATGGGTGTATATATAACAGGTTTGTTATTTTTTTTTAAATCCATTCATCCATTGGTGGGCATTTTAGGTTGATTCTATCTCTTGGCTATTGTGAATAGTGTTGCAATGAGCATGGGCATGCAGATGTCTCTTTGATATATTGATTTCATTTCCTTTGGGTATATGCCCAGTAGTGGGATTGCTGGGTTATAAGGTAGTTCTATTTTTAGTTCTCTGAAGAACCTCCATACTATTTTCCAGAATGGCTGTACCAATTTACATTCTCATCAGCAATGTAGGAGAGTTCCCTTTTCTTTCATTGTCCTGATGATTAGTGATGTTGAACATTTTTTCATGTGCCTGCTGGCCATTTGTATGTCCTTTGAGAAATGTCTGTTCAGGTCCTTTGCCCATTTTTCAATTGGGTTATTTGTTTTTTGTCTCTGAGTTGTTTGATTTCCTTATGTATTTTGGATTTTAGCCCCTTGTCTGATGTGTAGGTTGCAAACACTTTCTCTCATTTTGTAGGTTGTTTTTCCTCATTGTTGATTGTGTCCTTTGCTGTGCAGAACCTTTTTAGTTTGATCTAGTCCCATTTGTCTATTTTTGTTTTGGTTATCTGTGCCTTTGTAGTCTTGTTCAAAAAAGCGTTGCCCATTCCCATCTTGCATAGTGTTTCTCATGTGTTTTCTTCTAGTAGTTTCACAGTTTTGGCTCTTAAATTTAGGTTTTTAACCCATTTCAAGTTAATTTTGTATATGGTGAGAAATAGGGGTCCAGTTTCAGTCTTCTGCATATGGATATCCAGTTCTTCCAGCATCATTTATTGAAGAGGCTGTCCTTTCCCCACTGTATATTCTTGGCACCTTTGTCGAAAATCAGTTGGTTGTAACTGTGTGGGTTTATTTTGGGGCACTCTATTTTGTTCCACTGGTCAATTTGTGTGTTTTTATGCCAGTACCATGCTGCTTTGGTTACTATAGCTTTATAGTATATTTTGAAGTCACTGTGATGCCTCCAACATCATTCTTTTTAAGAATGCTTTGGCTATGTGGATCTTTTGTGGTTCCATACAGTTTTAAGATTGTTTTTTCTATTTCTGTGAAGAATGTCATTGTTACTTTGATAGGGATTGCATTGACTCTGTGAATTGGTTTGGGTAATATGGACATTTTGATGATATTAATTCTTCCAATCCATGACCAGAGGATATCTTTCCATTTATTTGTTTCTTCTTCAATTTCTTTCACCAATGATTTATAGTTAACATTATATAGAGGTCTTTCACTCTCTTGGTTAAGTTTACTCCTGGGTATTTCGTTTTTTTGGTATCTTTTGTGAATGGGATTACTTTCCTGTTTTCTTCTTCAGATATTTCATTTTTGGTGTATAGGAATGCTATTGATTTTTGTGTGTTGATTTTGTATCCTGTCACTTTACTGAATCATTTATTCTCATGAATTTTTGGTGGCGTCTTTAGGCTTTTCTATGTATATAATCATGTAATCAGCAAATAGGGATAGTTTGACTTCCTTCTTTTCAATTTGGGTGTCCATTATTGCTTTCTCTTGCCTTATTGGGCAGTGCTGTGTTGAACAAGTGTGGGGAAAGTGGGCATCCTTATGTGTTTCAGATTTTAGAGGAAAAGCCTCCAATTTTTGCCCATTCAGTATGATATCAGCTATGGGTTTGTCATATAGAGTCTTTATTGTGTTGAGGTACATTACTTCTAAACCAAATTCATTGAGTATTTTTATCATGAAGGGGTGTTGGATTTTATCAAATGCTTTTTCTGCATTTATTGAAATGATCATATAGTTTTTTTCTTTCATTCCATTGATGTGATATATCACATTTATTTATTTATGTTAAACCATTCATACATCCCTCGGATGATTCCCACTTGATCATAGTGAATGATCTTTTAAGTGTGTGATTGGATTGTTTGCTAGTATTTTATTGCGGACTTTTGTATCTGTGATCATTAAGGATGTTGGTCTGTAGTTTTCTTTTTTTGTTGTGTCTTTTTCTGTTTTTGGTATGTGGGTAATGCTGGCCTCATAGAATAGTTTGGAAGTATTCCTTCCTCTTCAAGTTTTTGGAAGATTTTGAGAATAATTTGATGATATTTATTTATTTGTTTGTTTGTTTGACAGCCAGCAGATACAGGGATCCAAACCCTTGACCTTGTTATATAACATGTGCTCTAACCAATTGAGCTAACCAGTAGTGCCTATCTATAGTAAATCCCTATTCTTGCCCCCAGCCAACCATTAATCTAATCTCTGTCTTTACAGACTTGCCTTTTCTAGACATTTTGTATAAATAGAATCATATAATGTGTGGTTTCTTGTGTCTGAATTCTTTCTCTGTGTACAGTCATTTGCCACATAATGATGTTTCTATCAGTGATGGACCACATATGCAGTGGCAGATCCATAAGACCGTGATGGCTATACCATATAACCTAAGTGTGTGCTAGGCTATACCATCTAGGTTTGTGTAAATACACTCTATGATGTTTGCAAAATGAAACAATTGCTTAATGATGCCCTTCTTAGAACACATCCTTGTTGTTAAGTGAAGCATGACTGTATAACCATTTGGGGGAGCATCCATGATGTAAATGTGGAAGTATTTTGTTCCTTTTTGTTGCTAAACAATATTCTTGTGTATGGATAGACCACACATTGGATGACATTTGTGTTGTTTCCAGTTTGGTCTATTATATGCCACTGTGAACATGCACATGCACATCTTTATGTGGAACATATATTTTCATTTGTCTTGGGTATATACCAAGGAGTGGAATTACTGGGCAAAATGATAGTTTTATGTTTAACTTTTTGAGAAACTTAGCCTTTTTTGAAGAATCTTTTCTGCAGGTATACAATTAGAAGTTACACTTACTTTTCTTTCAGTACTTTAAAGATGTTGGTCTTCTGTCTTCTCACTTGTATGGTTTCAGTAACCAATTCTTCTGTCTTCTCTGTTGTTGTTTCTTTGTATGTAATGTATCTTTTTTTTTACTCTGGTAGCTTTGAATGCTGTTTGTTTCCTTTTCCTTCTTCACTGGTTTTATGCAATTTATTTACTGATGTGCCTTCCTAGAGTTTTCTCTTTTCTCTTTCTTGCATTGAGCTTTTTGTACATATGAGTTTATAAGTTTCATCAAAATTGTACAGTTTTGGCCATTATTTCTTCAGTATTTTTTCTTGCCTCCTTGCCACTATCTCCTCTCATGTCCTCTCTCCCTTTGTGTCTCTAATTATGTATATGTTAAGCTGCTTGATGTTGTCCTGCAGTTCACTAATACTGTAGAGTATTAGTAGACTGGGTGGGAAAGATCCACCCTCAATATAGACAGGCACCATCCATTTCGCTTTAAACTTTTTTCTGTTTCATGTTGGATAGTTGATTTTGCTTTAAACTTATTGATTTTGCTTTAAACTTTTTTTCTGTTTCATGTTGGATAATTTCTATTGCTATGTCTTCTACTTCACTAATCTTTTTTTCTTCATTGTCTAATCTGTAATTTTTCTCATTCATTTTTCATCTCACATGTTTTTGTTTTCATCAATATATGGAACTTTTGAACATTTGGAATATGGTTATAACAAGTACTTTAAAGTCCCCGTCTGCTAATTCTAATATCTTAGTTCTGGCTTGGTTTTAGTTTATACAATTTTCCCATTATGGACTGTATTTTCCTGTTTCTTTGCATGCTTGGCAATTTTTTTGGAAGCCATATGTAAATTTTTCCTTGTTGAGTGCTAAATATGTTACTATAAATATTCTTGAGGGTTTTTTTCCTGGGACACAGTTAACCTACTGGAAAACAGTTTGATTCTTTGGAATTTTGCTTTTAAGATTTGTTATATGGACCTGAAGTAGTCCTCAGTCTAGGGCTAATTATTTCCCACTATGATGCAGTGTCTTTATTTATGGGCAGTGACCCATGAGTCATGAGGTTTGCCCGTCTGTCTGGTGGGGACTGGCAATATTCCTGGCTCTCTGTGAGTACAGAGTACTGTTATCCCTAGTTCTTCTGGGTATTTCTTCACCTGAGCCCGGGGTAGTTTCATCACATGCATGCACTGATTGATTTTAGTGGAAGACTTTAGGTACCCTATGCATTATTTCCTGAGTTTTCTCTCTCTGCCACAATCACATCTCTCTCTGCAGCAATTTCCTCTCTGGTACTCTTTTCTGTGAACTCTAGTCATCTTGATCTCCCTGGAATCTCAGCTCTGTCTCTTCCATTTAGGGAGTCAGCTTGTCTCTGTCAGGATTCTGCCTCCCTGCGTTGCATCCTAGTAGTGGAAAGCCATTAATTGGATTATTGTTCCCATTTTCAGTAATATTTGGTTTTTCTCTTGCTGCTTTCAGTATTTGCTCTAAATCTTTGACTTCTAACACTTAGCTGTAATGTGCCTCAGTCTGGCCATCTTCATTTTTATTCTGATTGGTGTTTATCATTTTGTATGTACAAATTTTTCTTTTTTCAATCCCTTTTCTGTTTTCTTCTTTTTGGATGATTTTTATTCATCTATCTTCATTCTTCACTTTTTGCTTTGTCAGTCTGTTTCATTATGTGCATCCAACACATCTAAGACTTACATTTAATTATTTTTTATTTCAATTTTCCACTGTAATTTCATGTACTTAAACATGTTTGTATTTTACTTCATCGAGCTTAGTTACATAAGTTGCTTTATAATTCCCTTGTGTTAGCTTCAGCATCTGGTTTATCTGTTAGGCTTGCTTGATTTTCTTTTCTTTTGTGAATATATTCTTTTTTTCCCCTTGGGTTCTTCATTTGTCAGGCAATTTTGGATTGTATTCTGAATATTATTATTGTTAGTTTACGAAGACTTTGGGTTCTATTAGTTTTCTTTTATGAATCATATTTCCTTTTTCTTTTTTCCTTTAAAAAATCTATTTACTTATTAATATTATTTTTTTTCTTTCTAAGATGTGGTGGAGCAGTTGGGGGGAGGGGGAGAGGGAAAGAAGGAGGGAAATAGGGTGAGAGGAAGAGGAAGGAGGGGTGGCATGGTCAAGGCCTGTGGCATCCCCCTCATTCTGGCAGGAGAGACCAGGGGGCTTCCAGTGGTGGCTCAGTTGTTGCTGGGCTGGGTGCTGTGCTAGGTGCACGTGTCACGGGGATGTGGCTAAAACCCTTGGTCTCTCATGGCCCTAGCTTGGGAGCCCAAGGTGTTTCTGGTGGCAGCACAATGGTAATCGCTGGGCTGGTTGCAGATGTTTGGGGGAGGGTATGGCTAAAGCTCTTGGACCATACCACCATGGCTTGGGAGCCCAGGCCATCTCTGGTGGCAGCTCAGTGGTCTTTGCTGGGCTGGATGTGGATGTCAGAGGGATGTGGCTGAGGCCCTTGGTCCCCCACCACCCTGGCTCAGGAGCCTGGGCACTTCCTGCGGTGGCTTGGTGGTAGTTGCTGGGCTGGTTGTAGATGTTGGGGGCGCATGGCTGAAGCCCTCGGTCCCCCACTGCCCTGACTTGGGAGTCTGGGGGCTTCCTGTCCTTCTAGGTTTTATAGGTGATCTTTGGTAGTGCTAGACCTTTACTCGTTAATATCAAACTTTGTCTCTGATCTGTGGGTATTTTGTTTTTCTTTCAGTTCTGTGTTGGATTATTTGCTGTTCCCACCACTTAAACTCTGTACTGGAACTAATTTGTCTGTTGGTTATTTCTGAAATGGAGGAACTTCCTAAAGGAACCAGAACTTGTGTGCTGTGGTTGAGCTAAATTGCTGCTTTGCCTCTTATTCTCTGGGGAAGACTTTTTGTGTAGCTCAGTAGTTTCAACTGTTGACCTAGTAAGCACTTTCGGGTCTTGTAAGATCTGGTACACATGGGTTGTGTGGAAACTCTTGTCTGGGCCTGATCTTTTCAGCAAACTGCACCCCCTGCAGTTCTGTATTCCTGAGCAGTCTACACTGAGTGGGCCTGTGCTGATTGGAGGGCAGATCAGTTGTCCATGCTGTCTGCCACAGTGTTCCACTGGTGGTCCATCTCCCCTCATATTTCCTTTTTCTTAGAAGATAATTTTCTGGGTTAGTCTTGAAATGCAAAGTCAGGTTTTTTTTTTTTTTTTTTTTTTTTTTTTCTGGTTTTTTTTGGTGGCTGGCCAGTACAGGTATCTGGACCCGTGACCTTGATGTTACATGCTTGTGCTCTAATGTATTGAGCTAACTAGCCAGCCCCCAAACTTGGTTTCTTGATTAGTACTTTTGTTCTCCTTTGAGACCTTTTGTCTTTAGCTCTGGATCCTTTGAGTCTGCTCCCTGCTCCACAGAGATGTGGGTAGAGTTTGGGGATGTCTTTACTAGCTATTGACCTTTTGTGATCCCTCACTCTCTTTAATGTTAATGGTTTTCTACCTTCCCTGTTCTCTACTCTTATGCTGGAAAGTTAAGTGGTTTTCTGCCCATATTCTTTCTCTTCTCCTCAACTGCACTTTGCTCCAGCTAAAAGCCAGAGAGTGGTATACTTACTTTTTGTGTGTTCCTCCTCTCCAAGTGACCATGAACTCCCACCAGATTGTCTCTCTCTGTTTATTCACAAGAACTGTAAGGTATATGCATATGTATTATTATGTACAGGTTCCGCAGTTTTCTGAGGGGTTGTCTTGTAGGGTCTTCATCATGCCTTGAAGTGGAACTCTTGAGTGCCAGAAGTATGCAGATTTTAATTTCTAGAGTAATCACTAATAGAATAGAAACATAGTATGTAATTTCTAAACTATTAGTGGGAGGGAAATAGAATAAATTTTTTAAAATTTGATAAAGTCTTATTTATTCTTTTATGGTTTGTGCTTTTTTAAAAAATTTATTTATTGAATCAAAATCGATTATACGTATTTTGGGGGTTGATCATTGAGATATGTTGATCAAATCAATACTACTAGCATATATATTGTTACAAATCATAATTATTCTTTATGCCCCTTGTCCAATCTCTTCCCTCCCCCCTCCCCCCTCTAATTACCCTAGATTACTTCTCTCCTTTTGAAAGAATAATGATTACTCTGTTAATTTGTTGCATAGATGATCTGTCCGATGCTGAGAGGTATGATCAGGTCCCCCAGTATTATCATAGAGCAGATGCTTCTTCTGTCACTCTGAAATGGGCTTTGTGGAGAGAGACACTCTCTTCTCTTCTTTTATCTCTGCTGGTGACTCTCCTTGTGTGAATGCACTCCAGTGGTTGGTGGACCATCTGCCTGGTGGTTGTGGCATCTAGCTGCTTTTATGGCAGCCATGGTTATTGTGGTGGGCTACCCACATGGAGGTGATGTTTTTGGCATGCTCCTTGGCGTTGGCAGTGTGCCTGGTTGTGGGGTGTGTCTGGTCCCCTTCTCCATACCTCTGGTCCTGGGCAGGCCCTGAGGCACTGGCTCCATGTGTCTGGTTGTAGGAGGAGGGTCTGATCCCCTTCTCCATGCCTCGGGTCACCGGGCAGGCCCCAAGATGCTGGCACAGTGTGCCTGGTTGTGGGAGGGTGGTCCAGTCCCCTTGTCCACACCCCGGGTCCGTGGGCTGGACCTGCGGCACTGGTGTGATGTGCCTGGTTGTGGGAGCAGGGTCCAGTCCCCTTCTCCATGTCCTCGGTCCCTGGGTGGGCCCCAAGGTGCTGGTGTGGTGTGCCTGGTTGTGGGAGGAGGGTCCAGTCCCTAGCTCTATGCCTCGGGTCACTGGGCAGGACCCAAGGTGCTGGCTCAGTGTGCCTGGTTGTGGGAGAGTGGTCCGGTCTCCTTCTCCATGCCTCGGGTCCCCAGCTGGGACCTGTGATGCTGGCACGGTGTGTCTGGTTGAGGGAGGGCAGTCCAGTCCGCTTCTCCATGCCCCGGGTCTCTGGGCAGGTTCCGAGGGGCCTGGTTTTGGTATGGGGGGTCTGGTTCCTTTTTCCATGCCTCGGGACCCTGGGTGGGCCCTGAGGTGCTGGCGTTGTGTGCCTGGTTGTGGGAGGAGGGTCCAGTCCCTAGCTCCATGCCTCAGGTCCCTGACTCCATGTCTTGGGTCCCTGGGTGGGACCCGAGGTGCTAGCTTGGTGTGCCTGGTTGTGGGAGGGAGGTCCAGTCCCCTTCTCCATGCCTCAGGTCCCCAGGTGGCCCCAAGGCACTGGCGCAGTTTGCGTGGAAGTGGGAGTGGGGTCTCGTTCCCGGATCTAAGCCTCTGGTTCCCAGGCAGGCCCCAAGGTGCTTCTGGTGTGCCTGGGCCAGAACTAATTTTTTGTCCTTTGCTTACCCTAACATGGGGGAACCTCCTCAAGTACTAATTCCTGTGGGAATTAGTACTTGAGCTGTGTGGTTGAGTTAAATTGCTGCTTTGCTGCTGTTTCCCTAGGGAAGGCTTTTTGTGCAGCTCAGGGTTTAACGGTTGACCTTGTAGGTACTTTTGGCTCTCCAGAGACTAGTGGATCTGTGTTCTGTGGAATCTCTGATCTGGGCCTGAGTTTTTTCATCAAACTGCACCCCATGCAATTCTGCATTCCCGAGCTTTCTCCTGTGAGTGGTCCTGTGCTGATTGGGGGGCAGGTTAGCTGTCCTTGCTGCGTCCCAGTGTTCTCTCAGTGTGCCCGTATTGCCCACTGCCCATACTCCAAACACCTCCCATGGGACGGGTCCTGTGCCGGTCCCTTGTGATGACTCACCATCTTCTGAATGGCTCCCTTTTTTCAGTTGTTCTGGCTCCTCGCTCCCACGTGGGTCCATGGGAACCCTATTAATGGTCTTGCTGTCCTGGAGGCCGCCAAGTCCCTCTTCTCTCCTGCCACCTCCAAGTAACTCCATCTGAAGGGCACAGCTGTAGCTTCTGCCAGCTCCTGCTCCATACACTCATCAGCTCAAGCCTTAAAGCAGCCACGGCCCGAAACACTCCAAGCAGTTTTTTCTTTCTCTCATCGTGGTTTCTCCCAGCTTCATGAAGTCTGTAGGTCTCTCCTCCTCTTCCCCTGAGCTCCAGCAGCCCCAGCTTGGCTGATGTCACTTTTTTTTACCTTTTTGTCTTTTTTCGTGACCAGTAACGGGATCGCAACCCTCGGTGTCGCGCCCGTACCGCGACCGGCAACCCTCGGTGTCGCGCCCGCACCGCGCTCAACCAGTGAGCAGACCGGTCTCTATATGGGATCTGAACCCTCAGCGGGAGCGCCGCCGCACTCCCAAGCACTGCACTCTACCGAGTGCGCCACCGGGCCGGCCCATGTTACATTTTTATAGTTGTAAATTGGTTGATTTGTGGGAGAGAGTGACGCTGGAAACTGTCTATTCCGCTATCTTGACCAGAACTGGGAAATAGAATAATTTTTAAGAGTCAATCCAAAAGCAATCAAGAAGAGAGGGGGAAAATCAGAAAATATGCACAAAATATGATTGTAGGTTTAAGTAGAAATACATCAATAACTTGAAATGAAAAGGAAGTAAATGTTCTTGTTAAAAGACAAAAAGATTGGTGAAAAACAAAATACAAGGATGTTTGTCTACAAGAGACACATCTACATATGAGGATACAGAAAGTTTCATTGTAAAATAGTGGAGGAAAAAATCACACAAAACTGAGTATTCATAGCAGCATTATTCATAATAGCCAAAAAGTGAAAACAACTCATGTCCATGAACTAATATATGGATAAATAAAATGTGGTATATTCATACAATGGAATATTATTCAGCCTTAAAAAGGAATGAAATTCTGATATATGCTGCACGATGGATATATCTTGAGGACATCAATGTTACGTGAAGTAAGCTAGATACAAAAGGCCACATACTGTACGATTCTATTTATGTGAAATGTCCACAGTGGTTAACTCCATTAAATGGTATAAAAATTATATCAAGTAAATACTAACAGAAAGCTGGTATTACTGTGTTAATATTAGACAAAAATAGACCATAAGTCAGATAGCATTGCTGGATATATAAGAAGAAACCTCGTAATGATAAAAGGTTTAGTTTACTAGAAGATGTAACAACTTAAAATCTGTAATTTCCTAATAACGACATTTCAAACTAGGTTAAACAAAAATAGACAGAACTGCAAGATAAGAGTTAAGTTGATAATTATTGTGGGAGATACTATATACCTCTCTCAATAATTGATAGACCAAGCTGGCCAAAAAAATCAGTTAATGTTCTATAAATTAATTTGAACAACCACATTTCATGAATCTGATCTATTGATCATATTTATCTAAGATAAATATAGAATGAGTGCTATTTTAAAATATATACAGCATTTCTAAAAATTGGTCATATATTGTGCTTTAAAGCACATTTTAACTAATTTCCCAAGTTTGGTAATATATAAAATATAAGAAACAAACAACAAAAGAAAAGTAGAGTAATTATGTGTTTGTAGTTAAGAACTGTAGCTCTAAAGTGTAAATAACCTGTATAGTAAGAACAAAAATCATACCAAACATATATGAACTGAAAACAAAGATATGGTAGAAATCAAGAAAGTCAAATGTTGGTTTTTTGAAAAAACTAATAAAACTGACAAACCTCTGGCATGATTTGATTGGTCATGATAAAAAGACCATGATGATTGGTCATGATAAAAAGAAGATGCCAGTAGGCAATATTAGAGATACAAATTGTGATGTTGTTTTAGTTCTGTATGCATTAAAGATGAAGAGAATAAAGACCTAAGCTTAAGAGGTAGAAGTATAAATCTTTTATTTATTTTATATATTTTTTGGTGGCTGACTGGTTCAGGGATCTGAACCCTTGACTTTGATGTTACCAATACTGTGTTCTAACCAGTATAGATCTTTTAGAAAACACACAGGGGAAAATCTTTGTGACTTGTAAATGAATGTTTATAACAGCTTTTTTAATAATAGCCAAAAACTTAAAATAATACAAATGGCCATCAACCTGTGAATGGATAAACAAACTGTGGTATATCCATATAATAGAATATTATTTAACAATAAAAAGAAATAAACTATTATCACCTATAACGTTGTCACGTTATCACTTATAATGTGGGTGAATCTCAGAATGATTATGCTGAGTAAAATAATCCACAAAAAAAAAAGTACTTACTGTATGATCCTACAAATATAAAATTTTAGGTAATACAAAGTAATCGGGTGAATCTCAGAATGATTATGCTGAGTAAAATAATCCAGAAAAAAAAAAGTACTTACTGTATGATCCTACAAATATAAAATTTTAGGTAATACAAAGTAATCTATGGGGACAGAACACAGATCAATGTTTGGCTGGGGATGGGGCAAAGGAGGCCAAGGAGGGGCAGTAGGAATGGATTACCAGTGGGCATGAGGAAGGACATGATGAATATGTTGCATATTTTGGTTGTGGTGATGGTTTCACAGGTTTCACATACTTCAAAACTTATCAAATTGTTCAGGGTTTTGTATGTCAATTAAACCTTCTCAAAACTTGGTATGAGAAAGTTCACTGGAATGCAGTCTCAGTGTGAACATGGATATAAAAATCCTAAACAAATTACTAGTGCATGACATCTAGGAATATATAAAAAGGAAATACTCATATATCATCAAATTGAGTTTATTTCAAGTATACAAGGTTTATTTAACATGAGAAGTCAACCAATGTTAATTCATCACACTATTATATTACAGAAAAATCATAAGATAATCTCAATAAATGTGGAAAAAATGTTTGATAAAATTCAGTATTTAGCCATGATCAGATTCCTCATCTTAGAGAACCAGGAATATAAAGTATTTCCTTAAAGATATCTCCAAAAAACCTATGACAAACAGACATAATATTGAAACATGAAAGCTTTTCTTTTAATATGTGGAATATGACAAGCATGGCTGCAGTTAACACTTCTGATCAACACCATACTATAGATCCCAGTCAGTGGAGTCTGGCAAGACAAAGCTATACAAGGTATATATATTAGAGAAGGAAAAAACAATGCTATTATCACTTATAGATGATATAATTATGTATGTAGAAATTTCAAAGCAATCTGTAGATAAATGCTAGAAAAGTTAGACCAATCAATATAAATAGGAATTTTGTATTTCTGTGTACCAGTAATTGTTTAAAAATGAAAAGTTACTATTTATAATCTCATTTAAAAATGGACAGGCAAGTAGGCCTTGAATATCGTGTTAAGTAGTTTGGACTTGGTTTTCAACATAATAAGGGTCACTAAAGGATTTTGATCCAGGGGCTAGTCGTTCGGGTTTTTTTTAAAAGGACAATTTGGTACAATTTAAGCTAGATTGTAATTCTGTTTCTGGCCATGTTTGAGACTTTATCATCTGAAAGATCTTCTACCACAAAACACTTAAAAATGCTGATAAAGTCCAGTAAACACTTGAAGTGTCTATCTGTGATTGGAAAATGTTAAGGAAAAATT
This sequence comes from Galeopterus variegatus, assembly GCF_000696425.1. NCBI lineage: Eukaryota > Metazoa > Chordata > Mammalia > Dermoptera > Cynocephalidae > Galeopterus > Galeopterus variegatus. Next base: position 396,664 of record NW_007727158.1, on the reverse strand, counting down.
TTAAGGTTAAGTATGTTTAAATATGAACTTATACTTAAGGGTGCTTGTTTTCCCCTTTATACCTTGAGTGAGACATCTAGGTCATTAATTTTCAGTCATTCAATTAGAAAAGAAGATTCAAAAACTCCTTCTACGGGCCGGCCCGGTGGCGCACTGGAGAGTGCGCTGCTTGGGAGTGCAGCGGTGCTCCTGCCGAGGGTTCAGATCCCATGTGGAGACCGGTTCCCACTCACTGGCTGAGCGTGGTGCGGGCGCAACACCGAGGGTTGCGATCCCGTTGCCGGTCCCTGGTACGGGCGTGACACCGAGGGTTGCGATCCCGTTACCGGTCAGTAAAAAAGGAAAACAAAAACAAAAACAAAAAAAAACTCCTTCTACGTATGTTTACTGGGTGTCTAGCATTTTGGCTCTGTTAATAGATTTTGGAAACACAGCTAGAACAATATATTTGGGATGGAAAATGATTTCTTTAATATGTTGAACGTTTGGAGAAGTTACTTCAGGCAGGTATTAGTAGTAAGAATAAGGGAATAGAAATGAGAACAGTTGGAAAACACTAGAAAAAGCATTGTTACTCGAACTATGGTTTCTGTTATAATTAAACCTGAAACATTTTTACTTGGAAATGTTTGTTATAATTAAAAAAAATACTCTAAAATATGCACAAAATAGTTTTGAGTTGAACTTAAAGTGGTAGCCATGTTAAAGAAATTGTCTAAGAGTATAACAGTAATGTAAATGTAATATAATAGGAACACTAAACATTTTATAATTTTCAGACATTAACCCCCCCAATTGCTATTTATTAACAGTATATATAACATATATTTATATATTAATATTTTAAACAGCTTTATTGAGTTTATTGTACAGCTCTACATTTCACTCATGTAAACTGTATGGTTCAGTGACTTTCAGTGTATTTGCAGAATTGTGTAACCATCACTACACTCAATTTTGAACATTTTCATCACATTGGAAAACCTGTACACTCTCAGCCTTCCCCTCATCCTCCCGACATGTGAACATTCATGTATGAATTTTTGTGGAGACTGCTGGATCATATGGGAACTCTATGGTTAGTGGTTAGTGGACTGCCAGACTCTTTTCCAAAGAGCCACACCATTTTACATTCCCACCAAGCAGTGTATGAGTGTTCCAGTTTCTTTACATCTTCACCAAGTTATTATCTTTCTGTTTGATTATAGTCATCTTGGTAGGTTTAAAGTGGTGTCTCATTTAGTTTGATTTGCATAAGCCTAATAATTATTGGTGTGTCCTTTGTATATTGTCTCTGGAGAAATGTCTGTTTAAATTTTTTGCCTAGTTTTAAATTCGATTGTATTGCTCAGTTGTAATAGTTCTTATATTCTGGACCATAGACCATTATCAGATAAATAATTTGCAAATAGTTTCTTCTTTAGGTTTTCTTTTCACTTTCTTGATAGTGTCTTTTGAGGCAGAAAAGTTTTTAATTTTGATGAAGTCCAGTTTATCTTTTCTTTCTTTACTTTTTTGGTTGCTGTTCTTTAGGTGTTTATTATTGTATTTTTTTGAGTGCTTTCAAAAATGATTTCTTTGAAATCACTTGATCTTGTATAAAGAAGTAATCATGCTGCAGTTAGCGTTTAAGACAACATTTATTGTAAGCAGCAGTGTTTACAATTCTTTTATTTCTTTTCTTTTTTTAATTTTTAATTTTGCCTGAAAATTTTTTTTACAGCTCTATAGTATCAACCCTCCTTGCTCTTATGGATGGATTGGATAATAGGGGTGAAATTGTTGTTATTGGTGCTACAAACAGACTTGATTCGATAGATCCTGCACTCAGGAGACCTGGTCGTTTTGACAGAGAATTCCTTTTCAATCTGCCTGATCATAAGGTAAAAGTTTTTGTTTTCAGAAAATATTAAGATTTACATGTAATTAGATTATAAAGCATATGTGTGTAGTTACATATGTACTCTCAGGGTGTTATTTTATGAATTTTCATTGTTTAAATTTTGCGCTTATGGGATATCTTAGTTAATACTTTAAAAAAACCTGTGTAATTATTGAACAATTAATTTTTTTCTATCAACAAAAGAAAATTTATGATTTTTAGGAAGAGGAAAGCTCTTGATTAGGTTACTGGAGATGCTTCGCTTGCTCTTTTCTTTAGTTCTCCAGATTGTTTAATTATCTTATATGGCAAGTTATGTGTCTCTAATAGCCAAGGTAGTTTTGTTGCCATAAAAATAATGTTTTTATAGAGTATCAGTGGGCTTGAATAAGGACCCAGTACCCAAATTTTCATAGAAATGACTGTACTAACATGTTTAAAAATAGCAAACATTATTCATTATGGTGTAAAGTTTTTAAAAGAGTATATTCTTCAGACAGCACAATGTATAGTCATAGATTATATAAAATGTTATTTAATGTGATGTACAAAGTTCCTTTTTCCTAACTCTACTTGAAATTGGTTTGACCAGTTTAATCTTTGACTAGCTCTTCACTGGGAATTCAAATTTGAGAGTGGAGAGATGTATGCAGAGGAGATACTGTATATGAATATATATTGTTGAATGGCTTTGATCTTTGATCTCTGTGAAATGACTGGTTTACATACAAAGATGTGAAAAGTTTAGTGATTAGGACTGTATAGAAAGACTACAGGGAAATGAAGGCAATGGCTCCCTCATGTAGAACAGTTAATACCGGAATTTGATATCAATCTACACAGCCACCAGTAGGTGACTCAGATTTGGATTGATGATCAAATTTAACAAGCTTTAAACTAGTGCCAGGTTTACATGACTTTGTCAGGACAGGAAACATAGCATATACAGAATCATTTTCATTGCCCAAGTGTGGCTTCCAGGAATATACCAGTGCATAGAGGTGTGTCTAGTTGTAGGAGACAGGTCTCACATGTTACAGTGTACTTCCAGCATGGGGAAGCATTAGCTATTTTGATTGGGACATCTAACAGTAGTCTAAGGATAGCTTTTACTGGCTCTGACAGGATATGGGAATGTGCTTAGTTTTTATGAGACACAGCCAATATTCATTTCAGTATGAGAAAGCCATTTCCTTGATTTCCCTGTCTTCTATGTTGCCTGAGTCAAGCAGGCCTCAGGGTATATATGCTGATCACAGCCCTCACAGTTGCAGCACAGTCCACAAAAATCAGGGGTTTAACACTAAACAAGATGTAGAACAACACTATCCAATAGAATTTTCTGTGATGATGGAAATATTTTTTATTTGCATTGTCCATTTAGCAATGCCCAGTATGGTAGCCACAAGCCACCTGTGGCTGTTGAGCACTTAAAATGCTGCTAGTGTGCCTAAGGAACTGCATTTTAAATTTTATTTAGTCTTAGTTAATTTAAAATAACATTACACAACTAGTGGCTTACTGTATTGTATGGTATGGATCTCAAACACAGTTTTCCACATTGATTTCAGCTTTCTAACATTTCAAGGAAACTGCTATGAGACTGAAATCTAAGATCATTTCTTCAGGTCCGAGTCTATAGAAAAGGCCTAGCCTGGCTGTTGACCTTTTCCCCTTAGGTAGTATTATTTAAGGTCATGAGACTAAATGAGATTATCAAGTCTTCTGTCTTATGGAGCACTCAGTAAGGTAAGAGGAAAACTAGGGCTGGCCATTTGGCTCACTTGGTTGGAGTGCAGCCTTGTAACACCAAGGTCAAGTGTTTAGATCCCCTTCCCCACCAGCTGCAAAAAAAAAAAAACGAAAGAAGAAAAGTAGGAGAGTGGGGTGTTCTGGAAATGAAGTGAAAAAGTGTATCATTTAGGAAGGTGTGATTGTGTCACATGTTTCTAAGTCAAATCAGATGAGAACAGAGAACTGGCCATTGTTTTTAAGCATTATGTAGGTCATCGGTGAAGCTGATGAGAGAAATTTCAATTAGCAGTGGGTGCAAAAGCTTAACCAGAGTGGGGGTTCAAGAGGGAAAGGGAAAGAAGGAATTGGAGGCAGTGAATATGGATAAGTTTTTCAAAGAGTTTAGCTGCAGAGGGAAGCAAAGAATTGAGATGATAAGATGTTGGGGGAAGTGGGGACAATAAAATGTGTTTTGTTGTTTTTAAGATGGGAGAAATATCCAATAGAGAAGGAAATTTTCATGATGAAATTGAGAGCTGTCCTTAATAGACAATAAGGGGTAGGATTTGGTGTACAAGTGGAGAGAATGACTGTAAGTAGAAACTGGTTAGTTCATTTGTGATAATAGGGAGAAGACAGAATATTGTGAGTACACAAGCAGATGGGTAGGCAAATTAGGTGTGGGGAGTAGTCTGCGGAAGTTTTTCTTTTTTCAGATGGTATCAGTTTTTTCAGTGAATTAGGTAATAAGGCCATCACCTGAGTGTGAAGATAATCTGTGAACTAGACTCCTCGGAGAAAGGCATAATGAATGGCCTTGGGAAGTATTAAGGGCAGTAATAACCCATATTGTTCATTAATTCAGAGTGATACCTGTCAGTGTCTCATATTAGTCCTGTGGTTTTAGGCAGTAGAATATCATGACTCTTGATATTTAACCAAGTAAAAGATTAATAAAAGTAAGTCTTGGTTTCAAATTTTAATAATTCTGTTAACTATTTATTAGCATAAAATAGTACATATCATCTGTATGCAGTAATGCTTCTTACTTTGTTTCTTTTCCTTCATCATCATGATTGTGATCATCATCGTTATAACTGTTATGTGTATATGTGTGTATTTTGGGATCCTGAAATACGAGGGGCCTGAATTTGCCTTTGAGTGAGGGAAGGGACTTTCTTTAGGGGAGCCATATGAGTTACTATTCTATATGCCATATATAGTAAAATGATAATGAATGTTTTTTGATTTCTTCATTTACATGATTTCCTCTTTATTCTATGTGTTGTTTGTAGTATGATAGAAGAAAGGTGACTCTAATTGGTTGTATAGAGAAAGAACATGGCACTTAAATGTTTTAGAGACCTAGCAATAACTTTCTGACCTTAGGTAATTAATTTCATTTCTCTAAACCTTTGTTTAGAGAAGTGAGGGGATAAGAATAGATCTTTTTTGAGATATCTTCCAGCTTAAATTTTTTTAACATTTTTTTTTATTCTTTAAGGATCTTGTAATGAGCAGTACTTGTGTTGCTAATGTCTGTAATAGATGCTTAATGTCATCTCATGTATACTGTCAGGATGATTTCTTTTGGACCTTGATTTCATACTTTTTAAGGATCTGTCCAGGCAGATACTTTAAGTTGGAAGAAAATAAGTGTCATATCATTGCTTTAATTTTGGTAGCTGAATGCCTAATTTAGAACTTAGAACTAGAACTGTAACTGTTGATTCCAGATTTTGTTAACTTTTTGAGTTAGATTTATCTTGATGACTATGAAATTGTTCTTTTTGTTTTGGTGCTCTACCCCAAATTCCTCATCAAGCCAGAAAGATACTATCATCTTGGTTATTATTTGCTTTTTCATGTTTAAGAGGCTCAGCAGTGTTGAGGGAACAGGCATATTCAGTTTTTAAAAAGTGTTGTTTTTTTCTCCCAAAAGAAGGCAAATGTGGAAAAACAAATTCTGATCTGACTCTCAATGGTGATAGTATTAGCCAGTTGTGGATTCTGACATGTCAGTGTTTCATTTTTACTGCTTTAGAAAAAGAAATTTTTATTTATTTTGGAACCATGGTGTTAACATTTTGATTGTGCTACACAATCAGATTTAAGCTAGAGAATGCTATTTTGGAAAAAAAATTCAAGGTAAAATTGTTTAAACTTTTGAATTTCCAATGAATTCTGTTTTTACTGAAATTACCTTGTTATATTAAATGCCAAAGCATCAGCTAACTTACAAGGTAATAATATGCATTATATTTCTTTACTTAGTTCAATACTTTTCAAATTAAAAAAGTTTTCAAGTTTTAAATTGTCACTTTGCTCATTGTCAATCATAATACCTTATGCATATGATAGAACTAAAAGTTCTACGAAATCTAAATAGTTTGGTTAAATGTTATGATTATTAATTATAACACATTAAAGTTTCTTGTTCATATGTCTTCAAATGGTAAAAATGATTGATATGGTGGAAAAGTGAAATTTAGTTTTGAATTCCTAGAATCAGGTAGTTGTTATGTGCTACTAGTCAAGTTCCTTCATCTCTCAGAACATTAAATGTCTTAGCTTGTGAAACAGAGATATGATCTGTGCTATGTATTTCATGGGTTTATTGTGGGAATCAGAGTTGATATGGATGCTAAGGCATTTAAATTTCTTTTAAAATGAACAATTGTGTTTCTGAGGTCTGGTTAGTCAAATTTTGTTCCAGCTAATGCATGCGAGGGGTTGATAATGTTTATCTGTGCTTTTCTTCTTACGGAAGATTTTATATATCTGTGCTTTTCTTCTTAGGCAAGAAAACACATCTTACAGATCCATACTAGGGACTGGAATCCAAAATTGTCAGATGCTTTTTTAGGTGAATTGGCTGAAAAATGTGTTGGTGAGTGCTACTGTTTGAATTCTTTGATTGTCATCGTTTGTTCTGCTCAGCCTCCCTTTCCCCCTTACGTTGGAATGTGAATGAGTATAGTTATGTCTTTGATTGTGCAATAGATAGCTCTGCCTTTATATTTAGAAGTTATTTTAAATATTTCACTTAAAGTTTGAGCACTTCTAAATAAGAATTTTAACTGCCATTAGGTGTTCAATTAACAAAGCTCAGTAGTAATATGCCTTTCATTGAGTGCCGGGTATCCGTAATGTTACTACAGTGTTTCTTTTTAGGGATTATTCCCTCAGAAATTTTACTCAGAAAAATAAGCTTAAACTTGAGAGAGAAAGGTCCATCTCAAAGGCAGGACTGCAGTCTTTTACTTTACAGATTATACAATGGGCTCATCTTCATTCCTGTGGCCTAGAAAGAGGTTGGGTGGAAAGGGTCTTCAAAGAATATACTTAATGGTATTTGGTAATATTTCCCTAAATATAAAACTTTCCAATTTTATTTTAAATTCTTCACAGAGTGGAAGATCTCCTCACAGAGTGCATGAACACTACTGTCCTAAAAGGACATGTTTAGAGCATTTATATACACAGATGATCATAGATATGAGATGAAATTCAGGGTTTTGACTCTAAATAGATCTGAAATAAAAAGGGATACAATATTAAGTAACTGCATATATACACAGGTATTTTTCCTTCGTTCTTTTTCCCTCTTGTCTGTTTCCCTCTCATTCTCTCAGAAATATAAATTAATAACTTTTCTCTCCATGAACATTAAGCATTATGAAGAAATCCCTCAAGCAAGTTCACTAACAGCAGTCTACTTGGGCAAACTTTAAAGTTACCAAAACCAACAAGAACAGCTTAGTTAAAAATATCATTGTGATCCACCATCAAATAATTAAAACTTAAATAGAACATTAGTCCATTCAGTTAGCTACATCCGAATTATCCTCTTCATCCACAGGGACCTCCATCTCCGAAGCAGCATCCCTCAGCTTTTGAACCACAAAGACCTCGACATCTTCTGGTGAGGAGAAAACGTAAATCTCTCCAGCACTACTCCAGTTTAAGCTTTGCGTGGTATAAGAGAGCATGCGCCAAACCCATTTCATGTAAACTTGGCTTGACTTTTGCAAAGCCTTGTGCTGCTTTTTGGGAGAGGGTGGTATTTGGTAGAAAATCCAGTCTTTTCCCCTTTCGAAATTTGACCCGTTTTATTTATATTATTGTATTAGAGTTTAGATCAGACTGGGAAATCTTCATACATTTTCCTGTGAATTTGTCACAGAATGATCCTTAACTGAAATAAGCAGAAGTCTTCAAATAATTTTGGTAATTCCCTAAGAGATAGGTTTTCTAAAATTACTTTCTGTTACCCTTTCTACTACCATTTGAGGTATTATACACTCTCGTTTAATTCTTTATTCCAAACATTAGAGTCTTAGTTTTCTTTGATATTTCCTCAGGCCAATATTTCTCATTTTTCCAAGTGATTTATTTTAGCTTTTAGTTGCTTAAGTTTTTAAATTTTCATTATATAATTTCTTACAGGACTGAAAAACTTCTCTTGCCTTTATTTTTTTCCCCTGTGGGGTGGTGGTATATGTGCAGGATCTGCTTATATACCATTTTCTTACTGGAGAGCAACATAAAAATCCATTCTAATCAAATGACTTCTGTTTTTGGTTGTGACATTTATTCCACTTAAGAAAATAGTTCACATTAAAAAAAAAAAATCAAATTCAGGTCTTCCTCCAGGAATGAAATAATAATAAATTTTAAATCTATTATGAACATACCAATTTATTTATCCGAAACATGTTTTAACGTGTATGGGCTCAGTTCATTGACAGTTATGCTTAACAAAAGAGTGTACTGTTTTGGTGAACAACTGCAAAGATATCTGACCTCTTGTTAGAGGTTATGGATTTGGTAACTTTTACCTTGAAATAAATTCCCAAGCACTAGGAGGTTTTGCATGCATAGTGGGTATAATTTTTTAGTGGAAAACTCAACATACATTGGTGTCAAGAACATTTATACAAATAGTAGGAGCTTATGATTAATGAAGAGCTCAACCCTAATCATATTTCTCTATTTCATTTCCAGTGAGATGGCTAAAATAATGAAAGCATATCAATGAAGTATCTCTCTTATGGGCCTTTATTACATTTGATGTTGTACTTAAAAAATAACTTAAAATTTTGTTATGACCTTGTTTGTAGTCTAACCTCTTTAATACCTGTATTTTCAGTCTTAAGAAAATTTCTGTCTTAATAGCAGTATTCAAGAAAGCTCTTTCTTTGATATCTAGATATTTGTGTTCAGCAGAGTATTAGAATTTTAATGGTAGAATTAGTATGGTTATGAAAGGGATGTCTTATAATTTTATTAACATTAACTTTTAATTCTTAAAAGGCTGTAGTATATTTTCAGTATTACTAGAATGATCATATTGCTTATTTTCTAAACCAGGACACTTTTGAGAGTGAAAAGTATGCTATTATTTATGACAGGACAAGAGGCCTAACCAGGACATATGGTCACCTTATGTATAACCCACTTAGCCATGGTTATGATGCATTTTTAATTGTTTTAGAGTCTAATGAAGGAAGTATATTAAGGCAGTAGTTCTCAAATTTTTTTGCATATCAGGATCACTTCTAAACCTTTTGCAAAGTACACATTTATGATTTCAAGCCCTCAGAGATTCTGATTCACTAAGTTTGTTATGGGGCTTGGGAATCTTTTGTTTCCATCGAGTTATTTATTCAGATGGACATTCAAGTTGAGAACCACAGGTATAAACCAGTAGTTCTTATTTGTAAGCAAGTGTAAAGAAGATGCGTTCTGACTTTTATAGTCTATTGGTTATGATAATCCATGTGAAAATTTTTACTTTGTTAAATGGCGTCTATTGTTGACAAATTCTTTAATTATTGGTAATAAAATAGGAAAAAAATTTAAAAAATCATTGCTGTTATGCATATAATTAACATGTTATTGTGGCAACCATGAATATTATGGGTAACATTTACTACATAAAATGCCTTTGAAGCCTGTTTTTTGTTTTGCCTTAATTGTTTCTGGGCTTTTTTTAAAAATTAGGCTTTTGCACTTAAAATAGGACCATATAATATGTTCACTAACTGTATATACTTTTAAAGAAGAAAAATAAATGTGATTGTTTATATTGTTTGAAGGCGGTAGTTTATTTTTTACTTCCTCTGATATGAAGGACAGAATTCACATGCTTTAATCACATCCTTGGATTATTTTGTTAACTGTTGACAACTTTGAGCTAGTAGTCTATACATTGCTGAACTAAGGTAACATATATGTATGGCAAAGGAAAACATAATTTTTTTTCCAGGTTTATTCATTGAGAAATATAAAATAAAACAAGAGATTAGTAGTAAATCTGGCTATTTTAAAGAGTTATTTGGGAGATTGCTGTTATGGCACAGTAGTGCTTCAATCCTCTTACCGTTTTCTGAATTAAACTCTTACAGGTCATATTAAGTTTTTTCTCAACTTCGAATGTTTTCCATTGTAATCATCACTTTTATTTCAGTATTTAAGTGTTCCATAGGTCATTGTGGGATGTAAGAAGATAAATAAACCTGGTACTGCTTCTTAGAAGAGCTTAGGTTCTAAAGTTCTATAACTAGTTCAGATGGTTCCCCCTGCTGGCATAACTGATAAAGGTGGCCAAATGCAAGTTTAATTTCTGATATGAAAGACAACATATGGCTAGTTTGAGTTTTTCTTCCTTTTTGGGACAAAGACCTAACAATTCATGTGTTTTTGTATGTATTTGTTACTCAGATGAATGAAATGACTTAAAAGCACAGAAGGCTTGATCTGTTGTTTACCTGCATAATCCGTTAAACATGAGGAATGGATAATACCCCATGTGGGTATAGCCTTTAGAACTAGATTATTACTCAAAGAAAGTTTATGTGGAAAACCAATGGAAATAGTTTCAAATATTCTTATTCTCTTTAATACCTTTGGAACTATCAGAAAGGAATTACAATTTTAAGGTATAATTTTTGGGGTAATTGAATGTTAACTTGCTAGTGGTTTGCACTCAGAGTTGGTAGTAGGTTTCTGCTTATATACTACTTTATACTATTTGTGTATATGTGTTTTGATGTTGATAATATTAGAAAAAATAATTTATAGGAAAGCATAATGCCGTGAGAACTAAACTAGTGACTGGGAATATTAATGAAGGATTAAAATGAAGCTATTATTCCTTTAAAACCTTTCCTGAAGATAGTTGTACACTGCAATCAGTGGTTTTGACATATAATACATGACTTGCTTTGTTTTAATATCATTAGTTCATGTTTTGTTAATTTAAAATATTCAAAATATTTTAAGTCTTAATGAGTATTTAGCCTTTAATTCAACAGTTTTCTTAGGTTATTTTAAATGGTCAGTTTTCATATTTTGATAAAATTGCACATAATTATTGATTTAGTAGTATTTATTATTACTTTCGATAAAGGTGTATATATTTACAAAACGTAGTTGGTACTTGGAAGAATGAACTTACCTTTGTTATCCTTCTTCTTTTGTGCATTAGGCTACTGTGGAGCTGATATCAAGGCCCTGTGCACTGAAGCTGCCCTGATTGCCCTGCGAAGGCGTTATCCTCAGATCTATGCTAGCAGTCATAAACTGCAGTTGGATGTTTCCTCCATAGTGCTCAGTGCTCAAGATTTTTACCATGCAATGCAGAATATTGTGCCTGCTTCCCAACGTGCTGTGATGTCTTCGGGACATGCATTATCCCCCATTATAAGGCCACTGCTAGAAAGAAGCTTCAACAACATCCTAGCAGTCTTGCAGAAGGTGTTTCCTCATGGTGAAATTAGCCAGAGTGACAAGAAAGAAGGTACTATAAACTAATTTTTCATATTATTAAAATGAAATAAATACAGGCATAAAAAGGTAGTTTCCTGATAAGATTATTTGTATATTACTGTTTTTATTTACCATGGATATCTAAAATAAGAGTGGTCTTCAGAAAGTTCTTAGAAAGATTCATATTATCTTTTGATTTCATTTTCCCATGAACTTTTCGAAATACCATCACATATCTGTTTCACTAACCACTGTATATTACAGGCCTGGCATATTGCCTGGCATATGATAGATGCCTAATGAATGCTTCTAAAATGAATGAATGAATGTTTATTCTTGGGACATTCTGACTATCTTAATGTAGGAGTGTTACTACCTTTAGAAAGTTGATTATAATAATAATAGCTTATACTTATTATTATAAAGTCCTTACATAAATTGTCATTTATAATCTTTATAATAGTCCTGTGGGTTAGTCACTCTCATTATATAAAGGAGGAAACTGGGAGATATAAGATGGTGATTTCGTTTATATAAGGTTATTCAGGGGCTGGCTGGCTAACTCAGGTTTGTTAGATTGTGATGCTGATAACATCAAGGTTCAGGGTTTGATCCCTGTGCCGGCCAGCTGGAAAAAAAAAAAGGTCACTCAGTTTTGGGGCCTCCTGGAACCCAGGGAGCCTGACTCTTGAACCCATACTCTTGCATATGTTGCTATAATGCTTCTCTGGATTCAACTCATCACTTATATGAAGGTACTTAAAAAAAAGTTCAGGAAAAAAGAAATGAAAAGATAATATGAATCTTTCCATGAATTTTCTGAAGATACCTTGTATTCAGTTGATATTGGCACTCTGCATTGTGCTATGCTGATTGAGAGTATAAGCTGTTGGTAAGGGAGTAAATTAGAACCTGGTTGTAGAGGGTCTTGAATTCTATCAAGCCTCAAGATTGTACTTTAGACCTGAAATAAAAATAGAAAGCTATCTTTTAAAGCATCATTCATTTACAGGAAAAATTTTTAAATTTAGGTTGACATGCTTATTAAAAGTAAGGCTCACAAACATTGAAGGGAAAGTAATGTCTTTTGATTATCTTAATATCCCCAGTTCCTAGCACCTTGTTTGGCATATAGCCTGTACCAAATAGAAAGCTGTCAGATAATTTCTTAAAATTTTTATTGGTTATTGATTATACATATTCAAGAATTTTACTAACATTAAAAATATCATATATAGGGCCGGCCCGGTGGCGCACTGCTACAGTGTGCTGCTTGGGAGCGTGGCGGCACTCCCGCCGGGGGTTTGGATCCCACATACAGACCGGTTCTGCTCACTGGCTGAGCGAGGTGCGGGCGCAGCACCGAGGGTTGCGATCCCTTGCCGGACATGAAAAAAGACAAAAAAGGAAAAAAAAATATCATATATAGGGCCGGCCCGGTGGCGCACTGCTACAGTGTGCTGCTTGGGAGCGTGGCGGCACTCCCGCCGGGGGTTTGGATCCCACATACAGACCGGTTCTGCTCACTGGCTGAGCGAGGTGCGG
>NW_007727158.1:375905-383041 GCF_000696425.1 Galeopterus variegatus | reverse complement strand
TGATTCCTAAAACTACAGGGCTGTGGCCTCATTAAGCTATAAGTTAGGTTTTGTAAAACACATTTGCTTTATTAATGTTGGTATCCTCCACAAATATGAAATAAATTGGCCTTGGTCAAAATTAACTCAGATGGGCCGGCCCGGGATGCGCGGCGGCGCTCCCACCCGAGGGTTCGGATCCCACATACAGACCGGTTCCCGCTCACTCGCTGAGCGAGGCGCAGGAGCAACGCCGAGGTTTGCAATCCCGTTGCCGGTCCCCGGTCCGGTACGGGGGCAACACTGAGGGTTGCGATCCGTTGCCGGACACGGAAAAAAGACAAAAGACAAAAAAAAAAAAAAATTAACTCAGAGATTTTTAGTAAGTAGGTGGGACTTTATGGGAATGCCACTCCTTTTCCAGACTTGATTTAGTCAAGTCAGTAAAGTCTCCTAAATTACATCTTTTATAACACTTAAGTGGATAGTCTGTAACGATGAAAGAAGTGTATTAATTCTATTTGTAAATTATTTAAATTTCTGTAGTTTGTCAGTTTCCCCGGTCAATCTGTATTATTTGATAGATAATTTATTAGTTAATGTCACTTGATTTTTAACCCAATTTTCCTTAGCTTTGGTAGGACATTAATATCAAATTACAACTCTTTTGACTTCTTTTGGACAGATATAGAAACTCTAATTTTAGATGATAGTGAAGATGAAAATGCTTTATCAATTTTCGAGACCAGTTGTCACCCAGGATCACCAAAGAAACAGTCATCAGCTGCTGCTACACATAAACCCTACCTTCATTTTACAATGTGAGTAATTTATATGGAATTTCTTTCAATTTAGGGTGATTTTTGCTACTTCACAGTTAGAATTATGGTATATTTTCACTTATGGTTGTAACCTTGAGGACTTTGTTTTTCTGTTGTTTGGACACAATTCTGGAAAACTTGTACTGTGTATACTTTTTGCGTCGTAATAATTTGTTTGTTGGTCATCTTAACTTTTTTTTTCCCCCGGGTAGAAGAATCTTACCTGCTAGTTTACTTTTTTTTTTTTAAATAGTGATTTTTTTTTGGTGGAGGTGGGAGAAGGATTACCCTTAGAATGTCATGGGCCCCAATTTTATTGCTTTTTATTTGAACTAAAATGGACATAAATGAAATATCTACCATGATCTAGAGTACTTAAATTTGTAGTTAAGTTTCAGATGATGATTTAGGACTCCAAGGCTACTAAAGAGATTTTGAATTAGAAACTGTGTAGTAATCAAATTTCGATTCTCTAAAGCCTCATTAGTTTACACTTTTGTAATTTGGATTTTATGGTTTTTCTATTAACGTTTATCTTTTTAATATTTATGCTAAAGCAGCTTTTGCTGTGCACTATAATAGGTAAACACTTTTAGTGCAAATGTAATTTTAAATTAAGAGATCAAATAGTTTTCAAATACTAACTGCGTCATTACTTGCATTTACATAATTAGCAACATAGTTGAAGGACTATAAAGCTCCAGTCAGGTAGGTCTAATAGCACTTCCTATTACAAGAGGCTAGATTATGTGTACTTTTAAGTAATTTTTCTTTAGAGATATATAAACAAATTTAAGTCTTCAACTTGAAGTTTCCCCTGTGTAGATTTTGGTGAAATGTTGATTGGTTATTTGCATTAATAAGGCTTTCTTGTTTTTCATTTTTTAAAATGAGGCTAAATTATTCTCATCTACTCTTTTTTCTTGATGTGTCCTTTAACAGCAAGCTCTTCTATTAGAAAAATTTTTCTTCTTTTCTACATTCTGTCTTTTATGCTCTCAGGAAGTGTTTTTAGACTGTTCCAGCATTTTACAGATCTGTTTTATTGATGGTTATAAGAAAGCCAAATGTTTTTTTGTGTGCCTTTCACCTGGCTAGCGTGCGTGTGCGCGTGTGCATGTGTGTGTGTGTGTGTGTGTGTGTGTGCACGCGTGCCTGTGCGCGCATGCGCTGTTTGTTTTGACAATTTTAGTTATTTGGATTCAAATTATGTAATAGCGGGAGCTAAGAAAATATCAAATGATAGTTTCTTTCCTTATGTTCCAATTCTGTAAGATAGCTCTGCTGTCAGTAAAGGAATGCAGAAATAAATTTTGATACTAGAAAACTTCATGTCCAGTTTTAACTTTTTATTAAGAACATTCTCTCAGTGATTTAGTATGTGGCATTGGTATGGCTCATTTTGTCTGGGTTTGCTTTTCTGAAAGAATTGGTTTGATTTTAGCTTCCTTTACATAAGCTTTTCTAGTTCCTTGATTTGACTTTGATTTAATAGTGAGACAGCTGTATTCTAGAATAAGCTTTTTTCTTTTTAGATGTTTCTATAATATTCATTTATTTATCTCTTTATTCACTGATTCATCCAATTTTTATTTGTTTACTATATGCCAGGCACTGTATGAGGTGCAGAAAACATAAGCATGAATAAGATATAACATAGTTCTCACTTTGGAGAAATTCATGTTATTGGGGGCAACAAGCCTTGTGGTATGGCTAAAGTGCTAATGAAGCAGAGCTAATTCTGTTAGGAAATCCAGGGAGAATTCAAAGACGATATAGTGACGTTTGCTGTCCTTTTGAGTATGAAGGGGTGGGAGTTAGCATCTGAGTGTTTATTACAAATTAGACATATGCAAAGATCACGGCTTTATGTACAGTAATACATATAGGCTTCTCAGCAATCACATAATATTTGTAGTATCTTCATTTGATAGATGAGGAAACTGAAGCAGAAGGAAGTTAAGTAAATTTCCCATAATCATGCTACTAACTAGGTGGCAGAATCAGGTTCTGTGCTGTTTGTATTCTGGGATCACATTTTTTCCAAATTGATTTCTGAGCTTAATAGGTAGATAGGGAATTGTATTGCTTCTTTGGATAAGTTGGGCAATATGATTTTTTCACACCCTCCAGGCAGCATACACTTTTGAATAAAGGCCTTTAGTAAGGGCTACACATAGGTTTTTTTGTTTGTTTGGTTTTGTTTTCTCTTTGAGCAACATGTGTTAGCATGCCAGATCAATACAGAGAAAGGTGCTAGGCAAGAAGAAAGTATGACCTTAGTGTTGGTTTCTAGTTACTAGCCTTGGCCTTGCTTGTGGGTTTCTGGGAATAGTCTCCTAAAACAATGTTAATTTAATTTTATTTTTTTAGATTTAAGATACGGTAGAAGTTAAGATAGTTAAGGTCTACCAATCTGGTAGAGAAGCCTTATGATGGCAAATAAGTTTTCTTTCTTTCCTTATATTACCATAAGAGGATTAGAAACAGAGATTTCTGAGGTTTTCCAACTGAAAATAGCTTTGTCTTTTCTGATTAGAAAGGTGATATACTCTGTAGAAAATTCAAGTAATAAAGAAGAGCATAAAGAAGAAAGTAAAAATTAAAGCCCCAGAAACCAAAAGTAATATTGGTTAAAGTTTTGGTGAACACACTTCCATGTTTTCTCCATGTGTGTAGATAGATCCACACATTATTTTATATAGATTGTATCCTCTTATAAATTGTTAATGTAATTTGCTTTTTTATTTAGTATGTTGGGAATATTATTTCATGTCAGTATATGTTAGTATCATTCTTTTAAGATAGCTGTGTAGTATCTTTTTTTGGATGTTCCATAGTTTATAGAACCTTGTTAGTAAAATTTGAAGTTGTTTTCCTCTTATTATTTCATGTCAGTATATGTTAGTATCATTCTTTTAAGATAGCTGTGTAGTATCTTTTTTGGATGTTCCATAGTTTATAGAACCTTGTTAGTAAAATTTGAAGTTGTTTTCCTCTTTAATAAACAGTGCTGTGATAGACATCTTTCTAAGTATATCTTTACACCATTATCTGATTCAAAGCTTAAGGTAAATTTTAAGAACTGTGATTGCTATGTCAAAGAGTATATACATTTAAACCTTGAAACATGAGGCTGGCGGGTTAGCTTAGGTGGTTAGACAATGCAGCTGATAACATCAAGGCCCAGGGTTTGATCCCTGTACTGAGCAGCACCAAAAAATCAACAGCTGTAAAACAGGTTGTTAAATTGCTTTCCAGAAATGTAACAATTTACATTTCCACCACTAATGTCTGATAGTGTTATTTTTTTCTGTACCTTTGTCAATTTTGAGCACTGTTTATCTTTTAAAAAATCTTTATCAATCAGATAGATGAAAATAATATCTTCTTGTTTGAATCATTTATTTGTTCTTTCATGTATTCATTTACTCACTCAAGTATTTTTTAAAAGTGGCTATCATGTGCCAGACATTGTCCTAGGTGCTGAGGATATGTCTGAATAAAATGGACTGAGTCCCCAGCCCTCACCGAACTTATATTTTAGGTGGAGGAGACAGGCAATAAAACAATAAATGTAATAGATAAAATGTTAAAAGATAAGTACTATGAAAAAAAAAAGCAGAGAATGGTAAATGGTCAGGGAGACCTTGTGAGTGGGGTGAGTTATAGAATATTTTTGGACATTTTGGCATATTCAGACCCGGGGAATACAATTTTGGAAAAGTGCCCTATATTTAGTTAATTTTTTCATCTCTATGTTAATGACTATCAAATCATTCTCAAGCCTAGATCTCTCTTGTCCTTCAAACTGTGCAGCTTCCTGTCTCTCCTTTGTTGTGCCACAGACCTTTTTGTCTTTACTGGACTGTAACTCCCCTTTGTTCCTGTGAGTTACCATCCATTCAGTTGTCACAGCTAGAATTTGACATCATCAACTCCTTTCTTTTTCTTCCTTTCTGTATCTAGTCAGTGACCAAGTCTTGTTGATTTTTCTTACTAAATAAGTCTCATCTCTGGCTATTCCTTCTCACTGTTCTTGTTTAGATTATCATTAATATCTGATGCCTGGATTACTGTAGCAGACCCCTAACTAGTCATCTTTCTTCTCATTTTGCCTTCTTCTAAATGCTTTCTCATACCGACATACTGAGCTAGAGTTATCTTCCCAAAACACGTATATGATTATGTAACTCCTCTGAAGTATCTTAATGCTTCCCCATTTTCTTCAGTATGCATTCCAAACTTTTAACAGGGGAGCTGGCTGGTTGCTCATTCGGTTAGAGCATGGTGTTATAACACCAAGGTCAAGTGTTCAGATCCCCGAACCAGCCAGCTACACACACAAAAAAAGTTCTGTCTAAAAAAGAAACAAACAAAACAAACTATTAACATGGCCTGCAAAACTCTTAATAGCTCTTCATAGTCTGACTCTTCTTTCTTTTCCTCTCTTCATCCCTAGTACCTTTACACCTACATTGCCCCTATACTTCAGTAGAAGCTTTCTGTATAAACTATATCAGCTACCCCAAAGGGCCATGCCCTTGTTAGTCTCTGGTCCTTTGCACATCTTGGTTTTCTTTCTTGGATTTCATCCCTTCTGCCTCTGTTGGGTTTCTGCTTTGGTAACACTCTTCCAGGAAAGCTTTCTGTGAGTCTATAATCAGTGTTTCCCATTATACAATATCACTTATTAATCACATTGAATTATAGTAATTTGAATATAGTTGACCTTTGAATGACATGGATTTGAACTGTGTGGGACCACTTATATAAGTGCAGATTTTTTTCAAAAATATACAGTACTCTAAATGTATTTTCCTTATGATTTTCTTAACTTTTTCTTTTGTTTAGCTTACTTTATTGTAAGAATACAGTATATAATACATGTAACATACAAAGTATGTTGTCGACTTTATGTTATCAGTAAGGCTTCTGGTCAATAGTAGGCTATTAGTAGTTAAATTTTTGGAGAGTCAGAAGTCATTTGTGGGTTTTTGACTATGTGTGGATGGGTACCCCTTAACCCCCAGGTTGTTCAAGGGTCAACCGTATTTCCTTTTTCACTAAATACCACTCAGTTATGAACTCTGTGATAACAGTAGTATTGTTGAATACATACCTAGGGTGAAGGCATTCTGCATAGGAGGCATTCTACAGTTGTGAAATGAATAAACATTTAAAAAAAATCATTATTTCTGTTTTCTTTTTGAATTGTCTGTTTATGTACTTTGTTCATGGAGTTTTTTGTTTTATTTTGTTTTTAAACTACACACATAAGCTCTCTATACATTAAGAACCATTCCTGTTATAGCAAATTCTTTGTCCCATTTGGTTCAGATTGTAATTTTTGAGTTACAAAAGTTTTTAGATTTTCATGAATTAATAGTATATGAGGGCTGGCTCGTAGCTTACTTGGGAGATTGTGGTGCTGATAACACCAAGGCCATGGGTTTGGATTTCTGTATAGGGATGGCCGGTTAGCTCACTTGGGAGAGTGTGGTGCTGATAACACCAAGGCCATGGGTTTGGATTTCTGTATAGGGATGGCCGGTTAGCTCACTTGGGAGAGTGTGGTGCTGATAACACCAAGGCCATGGGTTTGGATTTCTGTATAGGGATGGCCGGTTAGCTCACTTGGGAGAGTGTGGTGCTGACAACACCAAGTCAAGGGTTAAGATTCCGTTACCGGTCATCTTTTTTAAAAAAACAAACAAACAAACAAAAGAGTGTATGAATCTATTGTTTTTTTCTTTGTTTCTGTGTTAGAATTCATTTTGTTTATGCTGTGAAATGTGAATCCAAATCTTCCCTATTTTTAAACAGCATTTATTTTATCATCCATCCATGTCTCATTCATTTATTTTTTACATTTCTTATTTTATATAAAAATTTTTAATTACTATGATTTTTTATGAGGCTGCCTATTATGTTCCATTTTTCTGTGTTTCTTTTCTTTGGTGTATTCCACTAATTCTATTGTTGTTTTATTAATTGTTATTTTATAATATGTTTCAATATAAAGTAGGCTATGCTTTAAAATAGTGGTTCAGAACCTGCGCTTTGCAATCATATAGACCTGAATAAGAATTTGAGCTCTGCCACCCAGTAGTACAATCTTATACCTAACTTCTCTGAGCCTTGGTTTCCTCATCTATTTAATAAAGTGAAACTCCGTATTTCTGAACTCTCATACGTTGTTGGTGGGACTGCAAAATGGTGCAGCCTCTATGGAAAATGGTATGGAGGTTCCTCAAACAATTGCAGATAGATCTGCCATATGACCCAGCTATCCCACTGCTGGGAATATACCCAGAGGAATGGAAATCATCAAGT
>NW_007727158.1:333823-374910 GCF_000696425.1 Galeopterus variegatus | reverse complement strand
AAGCAAACAGAAAGGACATTGTTGGGTGGGAGGGGGGAGAGGGAGGAGGGAGGGGGGTTTCGGTAATGGGCCACAATAATCAACCTCGTTGTATATCGACAAAATAAAATTAAGAGAAAAAAAAAAGTATTTCATAGAATTGTTTCAAAATTGAAGAAATCTGTTTGAAGCGTTTGTTACTAAAACATGTTTGAATGTGCTAAAACTGGTAGCATGTTTTTCCAAAATTTTCTTGATGTTCTTACTTGATTATTCTTTCAGATAAAGTTGAGAATAGGTTTTAAATCCCCTGCCCCCCTGAAATTCTTTTGGGCTTTTTTGTTTTTTGGGTTTTTCTTGGCAACTGGCTGGTAAGGGGTCTGAACTCTTGATCTTGGTGTTATAATATTGTGCTCTAACTGACTGAGCTAACCAGCTAGTCCTCTTTTGGGCTTTTGATTTGAAATTTTAAAATGTATAAAATAAAATAAAATAAAGTATAAATGTGTGTTTGGCTACTGCTAAGCAATGGCTAAGGCCTAGGAATCCTCATAGTGCCAATTGTCTAGCTCTTAGTCCTGTTCATGACGCCAGTTGTAAAGCTAGGTGACCATGCCAGTTGTGGGGCTTTTTTACCTGCCAGTAATGCTGCACTGACTGGGCCGATTGTTGAGCTAGGGCTGGATCTGGAGCTCTCAGACCCCTCAAGCCCATTCACAGACTGGGTCACAAACCCTTCATACACCAGGCTGGGTCACCAGACCCCTCCATGCCAGGCTGGGTCATCATACCTCTCCATGCAGGTCTATAAGCTAGGTAACTGGCCATACGGTCCTTGGAAGCTGCAGGTCTAGGAAAAAAATGGCTGCACAGGGCGAGCGCCTGAGGCAGTAAAACACCAGCCAAAGCGGCGTTGTCTTCCAGGTGCACTACTCCACCCACATACACAATGTTTCTCAAACTACCCTGAACCAGCTCTGAGGTGACGGGAGCCTGATCAAATTGTTCCATTTTCCCAACAATGCTTTAGAAAGAATTGACATCTTTGTATATTTAGGCTTTGTGTTTAGGTTCAGCTTTGTGCTTTTCTTGCTAAGATTATTTTTTGATAGTTTGTTATACCTTATGTATTTTTTTGGTGGGGGAGCTGGCTGGTTCAGGGATCTGAACCTTTGACCTTGGTGTTACAACACCACTATCTAACCAACTGCCAGCCCCCCTTGTATATTGTTTTTGCAATTGTGGATAGGATCTCCTTTCCTTTTTTTACATTGGTTATTGATCATATTCAGGAAACCTACTGATTTTTCTATTTCTGTCTTCTGTCACTGGTGGATTCTAATAGTTATAAGCTGATTCTCTTGGATTTTCTAGTTCATAATCATATCCTTTACAGGTATCAGTTTTTTTTCCCTATTTCTTCTCATTAGTTTCATTTATAATTTGCTTTATTCTTATTCCATTGCCTTAGAATTTCCAGCACTACCTACAGTGAGAGTAGTCATTTATTTTAATGGTGCTGTAGAATCTTGAGAATACAAGTTAAGTTTGATTTAATATATTTTCCTTCTCTCGTGTAGGGCTTTAGATGTCATATATTAGGGAAGAACAGTTAGTTTTTATTGTCACAGAAACAAAATTTGTCATCTCTGAAGAAGTCCTAAAAAATTTTTTTTTTTTTTTTGCTGTTTTTAAAAATTGTGGTTGTCTTAGTTTGTTCCTGCTGCTATAACAAAGTATCTTAGACTGGGCAGTTTATAAACAGCATAAATTTATCGTTCACAGTTATGGAGGCTAAGAAGTCAAAGATCAAGGTGCTGGCAGGTTCAGTGTCTGGTAAGGGCTGGATCTCTGCTTCCAAGATGCCACCTTTGATGCTGCTTGCTCTGGAGGGGAGCAATGCTGTGAAGAGGACCATGCTGTGTCCTCAAATAGCAGAAGGGACCAAAGGAGCTAGTAATGAAAGGAAAAGCCCTGGCCTGAGCTCGAAAGTAAAACACACCAGGAGACAGGAACTCAACCAAAGTGTATTTGGCAGGCAAAGCAACAAGCAGGCTGCCCTCTTGGAAGTGGGAACAGCAGCAGCGAAAGTTGGGGTGGGCTTTTTATATGCAGTTAGGCTGAGCTGGACTGTTCCTATTGGCTAAGAAGGAAGGGGAGGGAAGTGAGTGGGGTTTAAGCTGAGAAATTCGCACGCGGTGGGAAGGGGATGTGGTGATGAGGAAGAAAGGGGAGGGTTTTTTTTGTGATTCTTGGACAACGTGCTGTTCTAGGGACCTGAAACTCTCCGCAGCTATTTTGGGTGTTGCTCCCGTCTGCCCACTGCCATCTTAGACATTGGCTAAAACATAATTGCCTAACAAGTAAGATCCCTCAAGTCCTTTTGTAAGGTTACTAATCCATTTATGAGGGTCTTCCCTCATGACTTAATCATCTCTGAAAGGCCCCACCTTTTAATACAATTACATTGACCATTAAGTTTCAACAAAGGAATTTGGGGAGGACACAATCAGACCACAGCATCAGTAAAATATGCACAACATAAAATTTACCATTTTTAAAAAAAGTTCTACATTTGGAATAATCTTCAGATCCATCTCTTTGTTGGAGAAGTGGGGTTCTTAACATTTGACCTTGTATAGTCAATAGCTGAATGACACTTAACAATTGGATGCATTCTCCAAGTTAACATATGTGATATGATAGGATGAATATCAAGGTAATTTTATTTTCTTTTGGAATGGATTTTTATACTTTTACATCTTGGTTATTAATATGGTCAGAGATATTGACTTTTTAAAACAATGATTAGTAAAAAAAAAAAAAAAACATCCTAAAGAAATAAGTCCTATTAATTTAGAGTTACATTTTTTTAATGTAAGTATTTTGCCTAATATTTCTTATTGATCTTCAGAATGTATGGTTTTGAAATCATTATTATGTCTTGCATGTATTACAGGTCACCATATCATCAACCAACCTCTTACAGGCCACGATTATTGCTGTCTGGAGAGCGAGGCTCAGGTCAAACTACTCACCTTGCTCCGGCAGTTTTGCACACTCTAGAACGATTCTCTGTGCATAGACTAGATCTCCCAGCACTTTATTCAGTTAGTGCAAAAACACCGGAAGAATCATGTGCACAGGTAGGTTTGTACCATATCAGAGTACATCCAACTTTCTTATTGCTTATATCTTGCTATTGTTTCTTACTGCTTATATCTTGGTAGATCTTGCAAGAGTGCATTGTATTTATAGATAAGATTTTTTCAAAGAACAATAATATGAATATTAACTGTTTATTGGTTTTCATTAGCCTTCTAATGTTAGTGCAAAGGATCCTTTTGATGTATAACTTTTTAAAAAGTGAGCTCATTGTTTTTCTCATGGTTCTTCCTTCCTTACTGAAATTTTAGTAACTTGTTTCATTAAACATTGTAAAAAGGGAGTATTTTGCCTTTTTTTGACCCTCTTTTCAAAGCCGTGATTTCAGAGCCATTCTGGACTTCTGTCTTTACTTGGGGACTTATCATAGAAGGGAGACAATATCTAATTTGAGGTATTAGGATTTAATATATATATATTTTTTCTTTTTTGTCTTTTTTACTGACTGGTAACGGGATCGCACCCCTCAGTGTCACGCCCGTACCGGGGACCGGCAACGGGATCGCAACCCTTGGTGTTGCGCCTGCACCGCGCTCAGCCAGTGAGTGGGAACCGGTCTCCACATGGGATCCGAACCCTCAGTTGGGAGTGCCGCCGCGCTCCGAAGCGGCGCACTCTCCCGTGCGCCACCGGGCTGGCCCAGTATTTAATATTAATATAGAATAAAATATATATATATAGAATAGTGATAGCAATTAAAAAATTATGGACATCTGTATCAGTAGTTAAGTGTTTTTGATATTTGATTTTTGACTATTTTGTGTTTGCTGGTTTGTGAAGCAAAGTTCTAGTGGGCTTGTTTATATTTCTTGGAAGTTTTTATGTATAGCCATGAATATGTTATAAGTGTGTCATGTTGGAATTAGAGGTGAGGGGTATAAATTTTTTGAGCCATGGGACCATGTCTTAACCATTTCCGTATCTCCAACACAGTGTCCACCTCATAGTAAGTGCTCATTAAATGTTTGAAGAATAATGTTTCTAGTAAATAGATTAGAGAGATGAATGCCAGTTTGTACTTTGGTATTTAGCCTACTTTTACAGTTTAGAAAACTGGAGTAGTAATATTTAAGAGCAAATCGTATGTTTGTTCTTTTTTTCGGTTACATTTTACAAATACTTAATATATACACTATAATTATCTAGTTGAAAACCATTCCCTACCTGGTAGCAAGAAATATGTATTTTTTAAACAGTTCATAGTAGTGTTGATTTAATTTCTCTTTTACTCGTAATTCACTGGGTATGAACATCCTAGCAGCACACACTACTATTTAAAGATTTCTTTCCAAAATCCAAGGCCTAAATAAAAAGCTGTATAGCAGTATTTTGCTACCACTTTGACATATTTACCTCATCCTGGCTATGTTTTCCAATAATGTTGATTTATATGTTAGCTCATATTTTGTCTTTTTAGTGAGACAAAATTATTGCAGGTCGTACACAAGTAAGAGAATTATTCAGTACTGTTGAAAATAAATTCAAATGATTTACTAAGAAAACATAAATAAACAAAATTGACCCCAGAGAAGAAAGAATCTAAACAAACACTAACTGTGGAAGAAGAGAATGAGCAAGTGTCATAAAGGCACTAAACCTACACAGTTTCACAGGTGAATTATTTTGATATTAAGGGATAAGATCATTTTGATGCTAGTTAAACTATTCCAAAGCATAGGAAAAGTAGGAAAGTTAAGAAGTTAGCAAAAACAGCAATCAGCAAAACAGCAATACCAAATCTTTCAAAGAAATACAAAGAAAACTGTAAACTAATCTCACATAGGCAATAATCATAAAGAAAATATTAGAAATGGAATCTAGTAGCACATCAAGAGAGTAATATATCATTATTAAGGCATGCAAGATTGATATAGTTAGACATTGAGAGATATAAATATTGGAAAGGATGCATTGAAGTTACAAATATTTACCTATGATACGATTGTATGTTTGGGAAACTTACAGTGTCAACTAAAAATTATTAGGGACAATGGAGAATTCCATAAGGCGGACATGGTAGTTTTCTTTCATACAAATTCTAACAAGTTAGAAACAAAATGGAAGAGTTTCCATTTGAAATAGCAACCAAGTTTACCTAGGAGTTAACTGAAATAATTAATATACAGGGCCTAAAAGAAAAAAACTAAAATTCACTTGAGGGGGACAGTTGAGTAAATGAAAGACATACTTTATTTATAAACCCCCCCCCCCCTTTTTTTTTCTGACTGGTAAGGGGATCGCAACCCTCTGCACGGTGTGGTCCACACCACACTCAGCCAGTGAGCACACTGGCCATCCCTATATAGGATCCAAACCTGCAGTCTTGACGCTACGAGAGCCATGGGGCCGGCCCCATACTTTATTTTTAGTTACTGTACTATATTTCTTCAGTTCGGAGTGTGGACTCAAATAAAATTACACAGATTAAAGTCACAGTTACTTTACTTAGTGGATGTGACCTTGCACAAGTTGCTCAACCTCTTTGAGCCTTAATTTCTTTGTTTATGAAATGGAGATAATCACACTTACCAAGAGGTTGTTGTATTAAAATAAGCTCATCAAATAGGCTTAGCACACCGTGCTCAATCAATGTTGGCTATACTCATGTTTATCACTACTACTACTGCTGCTGTTGCTACTGCTACTTACAGCTAATGGATGATAAGATTCAAAATTGGAAAGCTGTAAGTTCTTTCCCAAATTAATGTATATATTAAGTGCAATCCCAATTATACTCCCCCTCCCCCAAATTTAGGGGGAGAAGTTAAAAAACCCGTGTTCTTTCTTCTAGAAAGTAAGTATGAGAGTAGCAAGTTGGATTTTAAAGGAAAAAGTGTAATGAGGTAGCCCTACTAGATTTTTAAAGGTAAGTTGGATTTTAAAGGAAAAAGTGTAATGAGGTAGCCCTACTAGATTTTTAAAGGTAAGTTGGATTTTAAAGGAAAAAGTGTAATGAGGGAGCCCTACTAGATTTTTAAAGGTATAATAGAATTACAGTAATAAAGAATTTGTACCTGGGTAGGGATAGACAAAATAATAGAACAGAAGAGAGAATTTATACTTAGGACTCATAGTATATGATGATGATAACCATGATGACATTTTTTTTAGTAGATAGAAGAAATGGATTATTTAGTAAATGGTCTCGGAACACTGGCTAACTCTAATAGGGGAAATAGAAAAAGAAAACAAAACTGGATTTCCTACCATTTTCTATAGGCTACAATAAATTCTAGATTATCAAAGTACCAGGAAGACTCACAAGGTGAATATATTTATTATCTAGTGTTTGAGAAAGTAATTTCTTTTCTTTTTTTTTTTTTTTTTTTTTTTTTTTCCATGTCCGGCAACGGATTGCAACCCTCAGTGTTGCCCCCGTACCGGACCGGGGACCGGCAACGGGATCGCAACCCTCGGCGTTGCTCCCGCGCCTCGCTCAGCCAGTGAGTGGGAACCGGTCTGTATGTGGGATCCGAACCCTCGGGCGGGAGCGCCGCCGCGCTTCCCAAGCGGCGCACTATCCAGTGCGCCACCAGGCCGGCCCCGAGAAAGTAATTTCTAAGCAATGCACAAAAGCCAGAAAACATAATGAAAGATATGAAGGAATTTGACTATACAAATTTTGTTATACTTGGCAAAAAGCATTCTTTAAATAAAATTAATAAACATAGCCTGGGAAGAAGTATATTTGTAACACACATCAAAAGGACAAAGTTCCTAAATATACAAAAATATTTTAAAATCATTAAGAAGAAAGAATAGCAATGTAATATAAAAATTAGCAAAATAGGAACATGCTTTTTACAGGGGCGAAAGGAACAAGAAAAAGCAACCAATAAAAATTTGAAAAGATTCTCAGCCTCACTTGTAGGTGAAAATAAACTATCAGGTTTGTTTTTTTTTTTAAAAAAAGCTTGCTAATTCCCAGTGCCAGAGATGTGGGATGCTCATGTTTGAGTTAGTGGAAATGTAAATTTATTTAATGATTTTGGGGTGTAGTTTGGCACTCTCTTTTAAAATTTCAAGTACATATACCTTTTGACCCAGGAATTCTGTGTTTAGGAATTTTCCCTAAAGATATTTAAGCTACAAGTATTCAATGCTAAGTGTACAAGGATATTCATCATAGCGTTGTGTATAATTGCCAAACAAAATAGAACATAAGGACAAACAAATTGAATGTCCTTTAATGTGAGACTGGCTAGAAGAAATTATGGTATATCCTTATATACAAAGGAATACTATGAAGCCAATACCAAGAATGAGGTAGATTATATGGCCTGCTATGGAAAGATGAAGGAGATCTTAGTGAAAAAAATGCAGGTATCCCAAAAAACTGTTAATGGTTGCTTTGGCTTGGGGGAGGGAATTTGGAGGATTAGGGAATGTGTAAACTTTGTCTTTTTAGTTTACAGTCTGCTGCTGCTGTTCTGTTAGAATTTTTTTTTTTCTTTTTACAATGTTTATATTTGACTACATCAAGCAAACTAAGTATAAAATCACTTTGAAAGAGAAACGTTTTCAGAGTGAGAGGGTCTACTGTCTGTAGTTGTTCCTTATGGTTCATATGTGTATATATTCATAAAAACATTACTGGTTTAATGTTAGTCAAGTATAGGTAAGGAAACACTTAGGAGTGTTGTAGATTTTAATATGTTGGTATTATTGAGATCCTAGGATTTTTTTCTGAATCCTACTTGGCATCATTCTGAATCCTACTTTGCGAAGTTAGAATTGTGACTTCATACTCTTTGATCTCTTTTACACTTCTGGGCTTTCGCTACTTTTTAATTTTGTTGGTGGAGAGGGTGGAGAGAGATGTCACTTAGTAGTGGAAAACAACAGAAACCCACTATTTATGGTTTTGGTTGTGTTGCACTTCCTCTAGTACATTGACATCTCGTCTTCTCAGTTTACGCCTAAGAGCTTCTGGGTTGGAAGTAGAGCTTATTTTTGAGTGACCACCACCTGGATGTCTAATCTACTAGGACCTGAGTGAGAATTATGCAGTCATGCTAGCTGAAGCCCAGACTTCTTCTGATACTGGCCAGAGACCAGTGAAATTGTTTTGATTAATTCCTGATTATTTGTATCTTAAGAACATACTTAGAAATATTTTAAATTTATTAATGTAACAGATTTTCTAACAAATTCTCTAAGAAGAGGCTGTTATATAATGTGGAGATTGGTAAGCCTTTTTATATGTAGGTATAAAAGTCCTAGGGAAGTAAGTGTGTGAATTAGGTGCTGAAATGCTGGAAAGCCCTTCTCTCTTTTCTTCTGTTCTACATTCCCTTTTGCCTTACCTCTCTTGGGAGTTAATCCTCCCATAGCCAGGATTAGCTCTAAATAAGTGTGGAATATAAGGATTCAGTCTGTGGCAAGTTATTCTCACATACTTTTCTTTTCCTCAGGCTCTAAAATTCTTAGTATAAATTAAGTTGGGCATGAAAGGCAGTCTTAAAGGGAAGAAGTCCTAAATCAACCTTTATTATTTATTTATTTATTTAGTTTTTTGGTGGCTGACCTGTATAGAGATCTGAACCCTTGACCTTGGCATTACAAGGTGGCACTCTAACCAACTGAACTAACAGGCCAGCCTCCTAAATCAACTTTAAAAGGCTATATTTATATGTGTGATAAGATGTAAAGGGGAAGAGCCTACTTGATATTTTTTTATACTGTGGTGATTTTGTTTAATTGTATGTCTATTGTTTAAAACATATACATGCAGGGCTGAGCCCGTGGCGCACTCGGGAGAGTGCGGTGCTGGGAGTGCAGCAGTGCTCCTGCCGCGGGTTCGGATCCTATATAGGGATGGCCGGTGCGCTTACTGGCTGAGCACACTGCGGCCGGTCTCAAAAAAAAGAAAAAAAACCATATACATGCACAAGAATATACAGTTGGCCTTCTGTGTCCTTGGGTTTTATATCCACAGATTAAATCAACACCAGATTGTAAATACAGTATTTGTAGGATGCAAAACCTGTGGATGTGGAGGGCCAACTGTGGAACTTCAGCAACTGCAAAGATCTGCGGGAGTCTGGGAAACAACCCCTGTGGATACGGAGGGATGACTATATGTGATAAAACTTCATTTTCTCTTTCTGACTGTCTCAGCTATTGATATCATCAGTTGGGGTATCACATGGTAGAGGAATTAATGTAGTAGATATTAGGGTTTTTTTCATTGTTTCATAAGATTTAGTGTGCGTAAGAATCACTTGGGAGTGCTTATTAAAATTTCTGATTTCCTGGTTCAACACCAAGAGATTCTGATTCACTAAATTTGGGCTGAGCCTCCAGGAATCTATATTTTAAACATTCATCCCAGGTGTTACTATTCTAGGTCTTCAGTAGATCAGACTTTGAGATCTAGTACTTTAGCTGGTCATTGGACACTAGTTGGACATTTATTACTGAAACAAGTGCCAGAGTATATAACATGACTCTCTGTGTGTGCACGTATGTCTCTCTGTGTGTGTGTTTATGTGTATGTACATTACTGAGTATTTCATAGTCTTCCAAATGCTCTGAAAGGAGAATGGAAAACCTTGGTAGAGCCTGGAAGATTTTTGGTTACCCCATTAAGTTCGCGAGTAGTTATTGAGCACTACAACAAGGCAGGAGATGTTAACATGGGTAGTAAAAGACATCGTTACTAACACTCTAAGCAGCAACTGTGATCCCTCTTTTCTGACATCCTCAAATGTAATTTTTGCTTCCTGTATTATTTCTACTTTTGATTTAGAAAAAAAGGACTTATGAGTGTGTTGTATTTTGTCTTTTTCATTAATAAAAAGGTATGACTAAATTAATATATTTTATATATTTACATAAAGTAAAAAAGCTTTGGAGTTTATGTACTATGTGGTGTTATGAATAATTTAAAAGGGTAAATAAAGTCTTTTTTTTGGTGAAAATTTTAGTGTTTTCCTTTCCCTAGAAAGAAATTGTAGAAATTCTCAGGGAAAAACCTTTTGATTGAGTAGCATTAATCAATAAATGTATTCTATGTGTACACTTTGGATGCTCTTGTGTTTGTGCTTATGGTTTTCTGGATTTCTCCCTAGCAGTCTGTGTATACTTTGGATGCTTTTGTGTTTGCTCACATGGGTGTCTGGGTTTTTCCATAGCAACACCTTTTTATTTTTTTGAGTTGTGAGCCCGGAGTGTGTCACAACTTACTGAAATTCCTGAAGCCTTAGGGAATGAAAACATCAGAAATGGAATTTGGGTAATTTAATTTTTATAAAATATTTATTACTGCCATAGTTTAGAAACTGGTAGACATGTATAACAGGCTAATTATATGCATGTAAAGAAATTTGGCATCTTATTTCTTGAATCCTGAATCTTCAGAATCCAGACAGTGCCTCTTCACAGAAGATGCTCAATAAATCTTAGCCAAATGGAATATAAAGGGAATAAAATGATATAAATGCAATAAAGTCATCAGTAATATGGAGATATTATTTATTTTAATATTTTGTGGTAGTATGACACAAAGAATTACACTTGTTTTATTATTGCCTTTTAATTTTTATAAAAATTAAGAACATTTTGATTCCCAAGATTTTTCTTTTACCTGCGTTTTGTAATTTTAGTACATTTATAATACTAAGTGACTGAGAAGAGTTCTGGAAGTTTTTGATGACATAAAGTTGTCTTCCTCTCTTCTATATTGCACCTTTTAGACAAGTGAAAGCTATACTGGCTTTGAGCTTTCTGTCTTATTTACATTTGTGTTTAATATTTTTCATGTTTTCAGTTTCTAAAGAAAATGGCTTATTATGTGGTATAAAGTTAATTTTTAAAAAATACTTTAAATTTTCATGCATGGAACATTTTAATTTGGTGGCTAAAATACTGATTTCAAAGTTTAGCTTTTGAGATGATTTGAACTCTTGTAAATAAAAATGCAGTTCATATCAATAGTGCTTCTTTGTATGGATACTTCTAACTTTAATGGCCTGATTTTTGCCTTTAATATTCAGAGGAAGTAGTTTGTGATTTTTTTAAAATAAAGAAACTTAAAAAATTATTAGTTATGTAAGGGACTCTGATGTCCAGGGCAAGAACGAGGCCAGAAGGAAATGGAGTACATTGTCTAAATAAAGAATCAAAACAAACAGTTCACATACACTGGTGTTTGTTCATTGTGCAAGAGTGCTGGTCATGTCAGAGGTATTTTGAAACGGTTGGTTCAGTAATTTGGCCTACTGTCTTTTTTTCTCTATAACAGTTTTTCTGTTTTCTACTACACCTTGCACATCCACCAATCCAAGACACCCTATAGGTGAGTATTTTTCTAGTTCTCAAATGGCATCACTTGTTCCCAAGACAGTTGCCGCTTCATTAAAACTAGGCTTTATTTTTCTACTCTGAATTATCTGGTTATTTGATTTCACAGAGTGTACTTTACTCCACAACTTTAAAAGATACCAGCAAACTGCTGAAGAACTTTTTAAAAATTAACAACAAACAATAATATATCACAATAGGATTAATCTTTTTTTCCTGATATTTATATTCTAAGAATTTTAAAATACCATTCTCAGGCTCCATTCTTTTTGAATTTTCATTACAAAAGGTGGGGAATTAGAAAAAGTTAGTTATATATATATAAGGAAAATGCGAAATTTTTGATATTCTGAAAGAGCATGGAGTAAGGAATTAAAAAAGAAAAGTTGTTTTGGTAGGCCTTTTTAACTTTTCTAGAAATTGAGGATGATTTCTCCCTAACGGCGTAGAAGAAAAATTACAAAAATATTCCCTTGATATTGGTATCTCATGTAGTTAGGTTAATTCTCAGTTTGTATAATTATACACTTGTGGATCAGAAAGCCTAATCTAAACATTTTTATTTTTCTATATTTATTGGAGATTTCTTTGGTTTTTTTTTTTCCGCTAGGTTTTTTAGTATAATTTTAAAAATTCTACCAAGAAGAATATTTTCCTGAAGTCTTTGGACATAAAAAAATTTGTAAACTTTTTATTGGGTCAATAGAATATCATGTTCAATTTGTTACTTTTGATTTGAGAGGACTGGATGAAAAGAAAGAAATAGAGAAAAAAATCTTAATGCTTTTAGAGCTGGTGATACAATACTTGTATCTAATTCAGTCTTGCAAATAAAATTCAAACACCTGTAGTACTGCATTATTTAACTTTTGGCTCTGTACAGTTCTTATTATCACTTAACATTCTGTTGCTATGCCTATTCTCTTTGATGCTTGTTAATGGCTAGATGTTTTCAACACATATTTCTGGAAAACCCGACCTAGAAGTACTAGCTTTAAAGGCATAACTTTTTTTGCCATTTTTTTTTCTTTTTTCATTTTAAAGCATGTTTTCTCATCTCTCCTGTGTCCTGGTGTGTGGTAACTTGCGTGGCTGAAATAGGTGGTTAGTTTTGTGAGGCTTCTCAGTAAGCTATAGCTTGTACAATCGCCTCTCTCCCTGCTGACTTTCCTTAGTTTTACCAGAATAGAATGAGTAATTGGATAGTGACAAAATGAGTTGGTCACTGTCTTCCACATACCGTGCCCAAATTGGGTGGCATGTAATAATTTTTTTTTAAACAAATTCCTCAGTTGCCTTTGTGCACTCAGTAAGCTATAGCTTGTACAATCGCCTCTCTCCCTGCTGACTTTCCTTAGTTTTACCAGAATAGAGTGAGTAATTGGATAGTGACAAAATGAGTTGGTCACTGTCTTCCACATACCATGCCCAAATTGGGTGGCATGTAATAATTTTTTTTTAAACAAATTCCTCAGTTGCCTTTGTGCTGCTGTGTGGTTCCTTTTGCCAACGTATTTGCTTTTTTTTTTCCTTATGAATTTTCTATAATAACTTTGGAAAAAATAATTCTTGAATTTCCAAGATCCAGGATAGAAAGGTACATGTTTGCAGAAATGGTCAAAATTTGGGAGTCCTGAAGGAGTTGTACCGTACAACTGTCCTGGATTGGTGGATATGCAATTATTAGAGGAAGGGAGCAAATATTACTTTTGATGTGAGTGATCATAACATCTACATTTCTTCCAGTTTGGGGGAAAAATTTTATTTGAGCCTCTTTCATCTGGTTTATTATTAGATTGGCAGTACATTTTATTTTACACAGGATGTTTAAAGCTGTATAAAATGTATTAAATATTCATGCAAGTGGTAAGCTTACTCATTAAAGAAAAATGATCCTTTTGATTCTTAGAGAAGTTTCTGATAGTCCTAATCATTTTTAATGTTAGATTCTTATTTCTATATCTTGAACATTACATAGGCTAGTTGAAGTGTGTTTAAAATAAGAGAAAGTAAGTAGAGAATTTTAGGATGAGAATTCTCTAACTAGATTGAGGAAATACAGTCATTTTTACAGTTATACCTAAACTTGTTAAAGATAATGAAGAGATGTCATATTAGCATGTGAGAATTTGTTGATGGGCTACTGAGCTCTGTTGACTTACATGTAAAAGATAGTAGTTCTGCTTGGCAGTTTACTAATAGCCAACCTGGTCCTTACTAGTGTGTTGTTGGCAGAGTGCGACTGAAGGTATGGTTTTAACACCTGAGTAGAACATCATTTTGTATTTTCTAATGATGAAAGTGTCTCAGACAGTAGTTCTGCTTGGCAGTTTACTAATAGCCAACCTGGTCCTTACTAGTGTGTTGTTGGCAGAGTGCGACTGAAGCTATGGTTTTAACACCTGAGTAGAACATCATTTTGTATTTTCTAATGATGAAAGTGTCTCAGAGTTTATTGTTAACTTACTGCTCTTTAGAGAAGTAAGTATTTTGTGACTATTCTATGAACGATTGAACTACGGGTAATGGGAGGAAGTGAACAGTAGTTCAGCAGGTAGTTCGTTAATTTTAAGTTTTAGTTCTCAGGTGGAGCATCTTGGTGAAAATGTTTATTTAATTCATATGTTCAGTGATTTTAGACAATGTGCTCAAACATGTAAACTGTGTCATCTTTTTCTTTGTGTAGAGCTTACTGATGTCACTGTAACATGGGTGACATATATAGGTGCACGTTTATTGGCCGCATATTTTATAGTGATATTTTTCCTTATTATCTTTACATGATAGGATAAGTGGAGCAATTTGACATCTTTATGGTATTAATATATGCTGAATAGAAATAATTAAATGGCAAAAAATACCTTTTTTGGGGGGGTGAGGCAAGGGTAGGTAGAAACTGTATGTAAGGATTGTGCATCGTATCTTTAAGAACTTAAATGTGGGGCTGAAACTAATAACAGTGACAGGCCTGACACATTTCATATATTTGAGAGTTACTGGGTAGGCTTTAGAATAATCAATTTGAGTTTTTAAATGCTGGTTCTTTCCTTAATTAGATTTTTCGTGAAGCTCGAAGAACAGTACCTAGTATTGTTTACATGCCTCACATTGGTGATTGGTGGGAAGCTGTCAGTGAGACTGTGAGAGCAACTTTTCTGACACTGCTACAAGACATACCGTCATTTTCACCTATATTTTTATTGTCTACCTCTGAAACCATGTACAGTGAACTGCCTGAAGAGGTAAGAACTGATTAAATATTTACCTTTTCTTATTATTCTGTTCTAAAGTAATTGACCCTGTAAATTGGACACCTTTAAATTATCATAAAATCAGTATTGTCAGAGTTCATACCCTGGTTGTACCGCTTACTGGCCATGTGACATAGGCAAGTTATCTAATGTTTCAAGTTTCAGTTTCTTTTTTGGTACAAAAATGATATCTTTCTCAGTATTGTGAAGATTGAGATAACTCATGCTTAGAGCAGAACCTGACATACGTATAGTAAATACCTTTAAGAAAGTCTTACCTGTATCATCGTCAGGTCCATTATAATTATTTTTTTGATCCTTATCATCCATGAGATCATTTGGTGGGATTTGACCTTTCAGCTCTTTCATTGGTAGCATCCTGTTAAGTTGAATATTATTACTAGTATGCATATTTTTCAAATCTGAAAGCAAATAAAAGGCAAATTGAGAAAAAAATTAGTAGATCAACTCATGAATGAAATTGATTTTTTAAAAATTCTTTTTATTACCCTGAGCTTACTAGGTCTTCAAATAGTTTTCTTTAGAAATGTTTAGGAATATTTTACCCAGGAGATACAGTAGGAATGATGTTCATATAAAAGGTTTGCCTATTTTAGATACTATAATATAAATCTTGATTATGTAGAATTTTATGATTAAGGTATTTGCTTACTGAGTTATTTTATGTTTCAGCTTTCGTTAGCTATTTTGCTAAAATGGATTTGTACAATTTATGGCTCTTGTAAGGAAACTATATTAAATGTAGAATAATTCACTTTTGATTATTCAAACCTGATAGTGTATGAAGACCATTAATCAAAATGTTTAGTATTATGAGGACAATGAAGTTTAGGGGAATGCTGTGTGTAGTAAGAGCAAGAAAAACCAAGGTACTGACTTACACTAGTCTTTTGATCTTAGATAAATATTTGAACTTAGAATAGCCTCAGTTTCCTTATCTATAAAATGTGAATAATAACAGACAGGGTTGTTGATGTGAGACAGTATGTGAGAATTTATTTTGGAAACGATAGAACTATAAAATGTTTGGTTATTAGTATTATAAAGTAGGAATGCAGTTGAAGTGAATTTAAATGAATGAACTGAACCTGGATATAACCTAGGAGCCACTTTTTTGTTAGATCCTCTCTGTTAACTAGTTTTATTATAATTTCATAAAAAGAGAAGAGATAAAGAAAATTTGGAATAATTAAGTGTTCTATTTGGGAATATATAATTCCTGAATTTTTCCCTTTATATTGTTTGAAAATTTTGTAAATGAAAGTCTTAATGAGCCTGTTTTCTTGATACAGCGATTTTTATTTTGCGTGCTCCAGTTGTCCCTATGTATATGTAATTTTACTGATGGCTTAGTATTTTAAGTTAATATTGCATCACACACATTTTCAGTGTTGCTGTATTGTTATCATAATTTTTAATGGGTTCAAAAAGCCTACTGACTAGTAAGCTTTTTCATTATTTGTTTACCAGTACCTTTAATTAGTAGCTAAAATATTATAAATTTACTAACATTGAGTGCTGAAATTTCAGCTCTTTTTTCTCCCCTTTTATCTTCTTTTTTCTTAGCCCTTATTAATCAAGTAACCACTAAAGCTATCATAGATATTCACATTTGTGGGGTGAAGATTATGAGAATTCTCTCAGACTACTGAAAATGTAATGTTTTATACTAATTGTTCATAGGAGATCCTCTTCTCCTAAGCCTTACATTTTAATTTTAGCTTTGCCATTAGAAAGCTTGTTTTCTTTAGGTTGCAAACTGAGAGAGTAATCTGTAATACTTAGCACATGTTGATAAATATTTGTTGAATGAATGAATAGCACAGAGAGTTACAGACCAAGTAACCATAGGTTAGCAAGTTACCAGATCTATGGAGGAAATGAAGTGAACATGGCTATTTTAAAAACAAGTGATTGTCAGAGGAAGAAATAGCCAGTTACTGCAGTGTATTTAAGAACATGCAGTTGATGAGTTAAAATAACAGTAAGATACAGGAATTTAAACTATTAAATATGTATATATAAAAAATAGTTGAGTGAACTCTCTTCATGGCAATCCATCCCAAAGCCATAAATGTGTACATACATTTGGCTCAGCACTATGATTTATAGGTTTATTACCTGAAGAATTTTTCGTGGACAAACACAAAGATACACACAGCAGAGACAAGGCAAAAAATACAAGGATATTTATCATAGCTTATCTAAATGTCCTATAGTAGGGAATTAGTTGTTATAATAGATTCATTCCATGAAACACAGTGAGACCATTAAAATATTGTAGAAAATATTTAATGTTATGAAAAGATGTTTAAATATATTGTTTAACATGTAGGTAATAAATCAATGTGTATGGTGTTTTTCTAGTTTATAAAGAAATAATTGGAAGTATATATATCGACATGTTAATAGTAATTATCTCTGGGTATTAAGGTATAATAATTTTTGGTTTTTTATTGTCTTGTTTTCTAAATCTGTAATAAATGCTACTATTCTAATAAAATAAACCATTACACAGAGATGAAAGGAAAATGTTCTCTACTCAATTTTTTAAAATAGAAGAACCCCCCCCCCAAATTAGCTCCCATGGGACTAGTGTTGTATTAGTGGGACACAATGACAATCTGATTTTTTAGAGCCCCTTTGATATTCTGTTATAAGTGTTTCTTTTTTTTTTTTTTTCCTTTTTGTCTTTTTTTACTGACCGGTAATGGGATCGCAACCCTCAGTGTCGTGCCCGTGCCGGGCCGGGACCGGCAACAGGATCACAACCCTCGGTGTTGCGCCTGCACCTTGCTCAGCCAGTGAGCGGCCGGTCTGTATGTGGGATCCGAACTCTTGGCGGGAGCGTCGCCGCGCTCCCAAGCGGCGCACTGTAGCAGTGCGCCACCGGGCCGGCCCCTATAAGTGTTTCTTTATATATATATACACACATATATATACATATACATATATATATATATATATCTTTCTCTTCTAATCAAGTAGGCCTCAAAATAAGTTTATACTCAATGCATTGGGATACTGGGAAAAACATTAGAACTTCTATTCATTTTTATTTTTCATATTATCTTAAATATTTTGTTCATGTGTGTATATGTTTTAAATAGAAATAATATATTAGTAGAATAGTGTCTTTAAATAGGTTTGCATATACTGGAGGGAATGTTTTTAGATTTTTTACTGATGAGGGGTTAGATAAAAAAAAAAAACAAAAAAATTGGAAATCGTTGCTCCAGGTCAGCTGTTATCAAAATGTGGTCTAGGGACTCCTGGGGACCTCCCAAGACTTTTTCAGAGGATTGTCAAGTTCATCCTTTTTCCCACTACATTTCTGCTTAAATCTGGGTTTTCTTCATATATTTCAGTCAAAACAACAAACAGGTTGAATGCAGAAGGAGAAATAAGAATTGTTGTCTTCCATTAAACCAGACATTAAAGAGATTTAAAGAAATGTAAAACAGTGCCACTTTTCTCACTAAATTTTATTTTATATTTTATATATTTTATGTTCTGTACACTAGGTTTTATATTTTGGAAAAAAAATAGTTTTCAGAATAATATACTTTTTAATGTTAATATGTTTATTTTTAAAACGTTCCCAACTTTTAATTTTTAATATGTAAATACTGACAGATATAACTCATATAAATAAAAGCTCTTTTGGAGTCGTTAATAATTTTTAAGAGTATAAAAAGGTCCTGAGACCAAAATGTTTATGAACCTCTGACCTAGACCACAAGCTCTTTGAGGGAGGGGAATGTCTTATGGGCCTTCACTTCTCCGATTCTTAGCACAAAGCTGACACGTTGGAATTACTCAGAAGTTTGCCGCATAAGAAAAAGAACTAACAGTTGAATCACAACCTAGGCTTTAAGTAACCCCTGCCCAGCCTCATTGCCTTTCTGGAAAATTCTAGTGTAAGTGAAATTACTTCTGTAGATTCTGAGGATAGTTGAGATATATATGGGAATTGCAGTTATTTCTGTTCAGGAGAATTAGAAAAAAGACTTAATTGAGGGTTGAGCACAGAAAAAAAGACTTGCAAGGGAGGAAGCAGATAGAAGTAGAGGTGTTTGCAGGAAGGAAAGCAAACCTTGGCCAGAATTGCACTTCTGTTTCTGAAAATATTCATAGTATGTACTTTGTTATTAAATTATTATGTTCAAGATGATATAATTCTTATACCGGAAATGAATGTTAAAGAAATACCTCCTCAACTATGCTATGAGAGTAAAGATTACATGTAGTATTTTGTCATCTCAAGTGTTTCATGTCATTCCATGTCCCTGGGTTTATGCTGGGATGTAGGAAGTGAAAATCAGTAACTTTAAGTAGAAAAAGCATGTAGGGGCATTGAAAACTTAGATGAACAGTTGGTTAGAGCGCAGCATTATAACACCAAGTTCACAGGTTTGGTTCCCCATGCAGTCCAGCCACCAAAAAAAAGGAAAAGAAAACTTAGATAAATGGTCCATATATACAAGGGAACTATCTTAGTATTAATTTCTTGGTAGTACAATTATATGATTCTTCTTAAAATTTAAGAGGAAGGAAATCCTCATAAGTTTTTTTTAAACCAAAAAAGGTTAGTAAGTAAATGTTACTATTTTAAATCATGTAAAATAGTAATTTTTATTTTTATTTAACATATTATTTCCTTATCTTTTTTTTGAGGAAAGCAAATTATGTTTATGAAAGCTTTCTTAGGTTCATTTCTGACCTCATTTCCCACACCTTTTCTCTTTGAGATCTTGAGTTCGTAAACCATTAATTTTTCCTATTATCGAGGTTGCAGGAACCCTACCTTCAAAACTGGGGACTGACAACTCTATTTAACATGCTAATAAATGAGATAAAACAAAAAGATTTTAATAAGGAAAAAATTGCAACCATTAATGCAACTATGTACCAGGCACTGTATTAAGCCAATTATATGCAATATCTAAGTTAACTTTTCTACCTGTCCAGTAAGAAAGGTGTTTTTCTGTTTGACAGATGAAGCAACTGAGGCTAATATGGGTAAAGTAACTTGCCTGGGGTCTTAAAGCTAGTATGGCAGAGCAAGGGTTTGAACTCAGGTTTTTCTGATTCCAAAGGTAATCATTTGTAATGCCCTGTATTCTCTAAAACTCCAGAAAAACAGTTTCTGGATATTGTGATGCTTCGAATGCCCGATGAATTGAAACTTTCTACTGAGAAATAAAAAGACTGTTGTTAAGGCCATTGTTCATTTAGCAAAAATTATGTGCCTATTCTGTGCAATGTAATGTACTAGTAAGTCTGAATTTGTTTAAGTCAGGTCAGTGTCTGTTTTCTTTATTCTTCTATCCACAATGCCAACTGCCTAACACAGTTACTGGATACATACACACACAAACACTTACAGACAGATACATATATACACATGCATATTTCTAGCATAGTAACTCCTTGTTGAATGAATGAATAAATAAAATAGGTGAGGAGCAAAAAGGTCGTCACTTATTTTCAAGAATTTAAAGTTTATAGGGAGTAGAGACATGGAAAAAATTATAATACAGCATAAGTGCTATAATAATATAACATGTAAAAGCATGATCCATAAAAGAAAAATTGATAAAGTGAACTGTATTAAAATTAAAAACTTTTACTCTTCCAAATACACATTAAGAATATGAAAAGGCAAGCTGCAGACTGGGAGAAAATATTTCAAAGATATCAGATCACTTATCTGATACATGACTTATATTAAGAATGTTTAAAGAACTTCTACAGCTTAATGATAATGAGACTCCATCAAATGATCTTTGACAAGGGTTCCAAGACCATGCAATGGGGAAAGGACAGTCTTTTCAAGAAATGGTGCTGGGAAAACTGGATAACCACATGCAAAAAAAATGAAGGTGGATCTTTACCTTATACCATATACAAAAATTAACTAAAAATGGGTCAAAGACCTAGACATAAGACCTAAAATCATAAAACTCTTAGGAGAAAACATAGAGAAAAAGCTTCATAACATTGGATTTGACAGTTATTTCTTGGATATGACACCAAAAGTATAGGCAACAAAAGAAAAAATAGATAAGTTGGATGTCATAAAAATTAAAAACTTTTGTATCAAAGGGCTCTATCAAGAATGAAAGGCAACCCAGAGAATGGGAGAAAATATTTGCAAATCATTTATCTAATAAGGGATTGACATCCAGAGTACATAAAGAACTCCTACAACTCAACAACAGAAAAAGACAGCCTGATTCAAAATGGGCAAAGGACTTGAATAGACATTTCTCTAAAGATGTACAAATGGACAATAAACATATGAAAAGATGCTCAGCATCACTAATAATTAGGGAAATACAAATATCACTTTATGTACATTAGGATGGCTATTAATTAAAAAAAAAAGTGTCAGTGAGGATGTGGAGAAATTGGAAGCCTGATGGGAATGTGAAATTATGTAGCCACTGTGGAAAACAGTGTGGCAATTGCTTAAACAATTAAACATATCATTACTATATGATCCAGTAATTCAGCTTCTGGTTTTATACCCAAAAGAATTGAAAACAGGGACTTCAACAGGTATTTGTACACTCATGTTCATAGTAGCATTATTCACAATAGCCAAAGGAGGAAAAAACCTCAGTGTCCATCAGATGAATGGATAAACATAAATGTGGCATTTACGTGCAATGGAATATTACTTAGCCTTTAAAAGGAAGGAAATTTTGCCACATACTATAATATGGATAAACCTTGAAGATATCATGCTAAGTGAAATAAGTCACAATAGGACAAATATTGTGTGACTCCTCTTATATGAGGGTTCTAAGATTATACATAAATAACTAATAAGCACATGAAAAGATACTCATTATTGTTGGTTATTCAGGAATGAGATATCATTGCTATAATCAAAAAGACAATACGAGTGAACCTAATATGGATGAACCTAAGATGATATGCTAAGTGAGAGAAGCTGAACTTGTTGGGCTGGGATGTGTGAGTAGGAGTAGGGATT
This sequence comes from Galeopterus variegatus, assembly GCF_000696425.1. NCBI lineage: Eukaryota > Metazoa > Chordata > Mammalia > Dermoptera > Cynocephalidae > Galeopterus > Galeopterus variegatus. Next base: position 353,187 of record NW_007727158.1, on the reverse strand, counting down.
GACTGTAAACGGGCATGAGGAAACTTTCTGGGGTAATGGAAATGTCCTGAAACTGGCTTGTGATACTCGCAAAACTGTATAAATTTACTAAAAATCATTGAACTGTTTTTTAAAAAGTTCAATGAGAAATACTGGAAAGTGTGCCTAAGCATGTCTGGGAAAGTCAGAGAATGCATCAGGTTAAGTGGAGCATTAAAGAAAGGTTCAGGAAAGAGTGAGTAGTATGTATAAAGACCAGTATGAACCAATGTAAAAGAGCATGATCTGTTCAGGAAAAGAGCCTTGCCTTGTTGCAGCATGAAATTTGAAGCTGGGACTGTTGGAAGATAAGGTTATGAGTAAATTTAGAGAAAAATAATTTAGCCTATTTATAAAAGGATGGATTCTAAACTGTTGGTAATAACCTGGCAAGAATATCAGTGGATTATTGTAGGCTTATTCTCGATGTTCTTTTGTATTCACAAAGTTCAAGAAAATGTTGAAAATTATTAGAAGGAAGAATATTTAAAACTAAATATTTTTCTTTTTTTTCCTTTTTTTTTTGTCTTTTTTCGTGTCCGGCAACGGATCGCAACCCTCAGTGTCGCGCCCGTACCGGACCAGGACCGGCAACGGGATCGCAACCCTCGGTGTTGCACCCGCTCCTCGCTCAGCCAGTGAGCGGGAACCGGTCTGTATGTGGGATCCGAACCCTCGGCGGGAGCACCACTGTGCTCCCAAGCGGCGCACTGTAGCAGTGTGCCACCGGGCCGGCCCATAAAACTAAATATTTTTCTATCCTTGAACAAGATCATGGTACTTTTTGGGTACTGAGTTCTGTTTATTTTTCAAAACCCAGTTGATGTAAGCTATTTCTGCTGTTTTTCATCTAATGCCTCTTTACCTCTACTCCTTGCAGGGTCTCTCCTCTGTCTTTTGCTACCTCTGTTATAGCACTTTCAGCATGGTATCATAAAGGTTTCTTCTTAGACTCTAAGATGCTTGATATCAGGGAGTAAGCATATTTTCTTCAATTTTATAAATGTAGTGTCTGGCATGATGTTTGGCACACAATGAATGTTTAGTAGTAAATTTGCTTCCAGAACTTTCAGAGAAGAAGGGCTAGCAAAGCATAGATCAAAAAGTTGGAGGGAATTGTGCTGAAGGTAGTCCATATAAAACATTGAAAGGACACAAGGTGAAATTTTATAAACTCCTAAAAGATTTGACTTTGGGTTGAGATAAATAATTCCCCATCCAACTTTTGAATTCTGTTGTCTACCTTTTATTGTTTTTTTTCTTCTGTGTCTTAGAATTTGAGAGCTGGAAAAGGCCTTTAGAGTTTACATGATCTAGTCTTCTTTCTTTATTCACTTAATGACCTTAAGCCACTTACTTAAGCCTTTCTAAGCCTAAGTTTCCTCATTGTTACACTTCCCCCTGTGAAACAGAGATGAAAAAAGAATTACTCAAAGCACCATGAATGCCATGAGAGGCCTGAAGTGACTGCCCTTCAGCAACTCCCCTGTTAGGAGGAGAAAGCTGAATGTGACAGCGCTGATTCAAAGTTAGCTTCTCTTTTTTATTGTAAAGACAAGGAAGTTTCACAAGAAAAGTCATCAAAGAAAGACATAAAAACAAAGGCAGTGTAAAACTAGTAAAAGCAGTAAAATTAATGATGTGACATTCCAGAATGCAATTTGTAAAAAGCTAAGTTGATCCACCAACAGACAGCTTGCCCTTAGCAACATTTTCTTTCCCTACAGCAATTTCCTCAGCATATTTAAACAATAATCAAGCAGCTTCCTCAACATATCTTAACAACAATCAGTAGGTTAAGCTGCACCAAGGACATCCTCCGTTAGAGCCAGTAACTTTGCTGTGTTACAGTTCTTTATCTGCAACAGAGACTGTAGCCTGGGGAAAGTTTCCTGTCTTTTTGAAAAAGTTAGGCCCTGTGAAATACATTTGCTTTATTAATGTTAGTACTCTCCACACCTCATTTGTAAAATGAGATAATAATGCATGTCATTGTTATATAAATGGAATAACATAATATTTATGACATTCTTAAGTGTTCAGTCCATATAATTAATCTAGTAAGTGGCTACAAATGACAAATTGAATGCTTTCCAAAGTTTACCAAAAGTGTAAAGTGGGCTAGAGTCTGTTGTCTTGAATCCTAACCCAGTGTTTCCACACTGTCATGGTTGGTACTTCTTTCCATACTGGTTACCTTCTTCCTTTCTTATTTACAATTTCCAATTTGATGTGGGCTGGGTCACAAGCTTTACTCATTTAGAACATGCTTATTAAGCATTGCTATGTACCAGGCACTGTGGTAGGTATAGGAAAACAGATGAATAAAAAATGGTCCCTGTTCTCAGGGAGTTTGGTATCTAGAACGTAGAAGATAGACCATCTAGAAAACCGTATAAAGTTAAAGTGTTAAATGCTCTGGTAGACAAATGTGGATGATGTAAATAGGGTTTAAACAGCATATTTGGAAAGGGGACATCTGGGATCAAAGTGTTTCTAAAGCAGATGAACACAGGGGAGGTAGGTGATCACCAGGTGGAAGGAACTAAAGCATATGAGAATGACTGGTTTATTTTTGCTTTGGGGTTTTTCATGGAAGGTGGTGTCATGGAGCATTCTGTGAAGAGCCTGAAATTATGTTATTTGCAGTGGAATCAGGATTTCTATTTGTGAAATAGACTTGGTAGGGAAAGAGCACAGAAAGAGAAGTTCAGTGAATAGGAGTACAAAGAATCATGAGGATAAGAGAAGGCAGTGTTAACATCTTTTCAGCTCCCTATAGTCTAGGTAATTACTTTTCAGCTCTAATGAAAAAGCCCTTTGAGAGTGTTGCCATCATGACTATTATAATCGACTCTCCTTTTTGGTATTATCTGATGACTGTCCTAGATATAGTGTTATTTATTAATGACTTGGGCAACTGGACATTCTTCTCTTCTTGTTTAGTCGATGAGGTTGAACCTTTCAACAGCATGGCCTAGGATTAGGTTAACCCTAACCCCACATGAATGTTCTATGAATACTGAAAATGGTACTGGAAGTTGAAGAAATTGTAATATGGTATAATATGTAAGCTTTTAATTCTCTATATATTTAATGTCTTTGTGTGTGTGTGTATATGTGTAGGTTAAATGTATCTTTAGAATACAATATGAAGAGGTCTTGTATATTCAAAGGCCTATTGAAGAAGACAGAAGAAAATTTTTCCAAGAATTGATTCTCAATCAGGCATCAATGGCTCCACCAAGAAGAAAACACACTGGTAAAGTTTGTAAAGCCTTTAGGAAAATGGGGGGATGAAGTTAGGAAATGCTCTTTCTTGGAGTCAGTTTTTTAAACTCTTTCTTCATGGAAGTGAAGACAGTAGGCAGGTTCTGTTTATCTTTAGATGGACACATGGAAGTGGCCATTGTGTTTACCTGATTTGAGGAGACTGGGAAATACAGCCTTGTTTTTAAAGGTTTACTAAACAGGACTCCTTACCACTCTAATTCAGGTCATCTGGTAGATTTCACATTCTGAGGCTTAAAAGGTCAAAGAAAAAATTTTCAGTTCTGCTTTGTTGTACTCACTTTAAGTACCCAGAACTTGAACTGGCAGGTTGTGAACACCAGGTGTTGTACTGATTACTGTGTGGGCCAGGGTTGGTTTGATGGGCTAAGAGCTGGTTAGAAAATTTGCGTTTTCTAGTTTATTTACTGATTAATTTTTTAAATATTTATTTAGCACCCATTATGTTGATGTTCTAGGGTAGGCATTTGGAAATCTATCATGGCTTTGTTTTAAGCATTATTTTTCTCTTGGGTTAGGACTCATAACTTTAAGAAAGACCTCAAGAATTTGTCAGATTTCAGTTTCCTGTTGTAAGTAAGGACTGCATTGTAAGTCATTCAAAGGCAAGTTTCCAGGCTGGCCAGTTAGCTCAGTTGATTAGAGCACCGTGTTATAATGCCAAGGTCAAGGTTTCGGATCCCCATACCAGCCAGCCACACACACAAAAAAGAAAGCAGTTCTGTTTGGTAAAAATTTTTAAGCCTCTTTATCCTTGTTCTATCTTTTATGTTTCTCATAGCTGTTCTTGTAGGATATAAAATACATTTCCAATCTCTGCCAAGTCCTTACTTTTCCATATTCTTTCTACTTTCTTGTTTGTTTTTCATTGGTTATTTGACACAACATTTTAATAGTTTTATTGTTCTTTAATGGTTCCTTTCCAAATTTTCTCAGTGTTTAAAAATGAACACCTAACAAATTGCTATAATTATGGTTTTTTTCCTTCAAAAACCTTCGGAAATTCAATATGTAAGTTACACCTTGTGATTATTGGTTATTGCTTCCTGTTAATCTAAATATTGGTATTTCAAATTTTTTTAATGAAAATGATGCACTTTAATCTTCCATGCTCTTAGATAATGTCTAAGTCCCACAGATCTGAATTTTCTTTTCTTTATTTTTGTGGGTTTGCTTTTTTTTTTTCCGTTAAATTTTTATTTTGTCAATATACAGTGTATATGATTATTATGGCCCATCACCGGCACCTCGCTCCCTCCTCCCTCTCTCCCCTCCCTCCCAAGAATGTCCTTTCTGTTTGCTTGTTGTAACAACTTCAAAAAAGTATAGTTGTTATATCTTCTCCCCCCCGCCCCCCGGTTTTTTCTGTGTGTGTATGTGGGTGAATTAATTTGTTTATTTTTTAGCTCCCACCAATGAGTGAGAACATGTGGTATTTCTTTTTCTCTGCCTGACTCGTTTCACTCAATATTATTCTCTCAAGGTCCATCCATGTTGTTGCAAATGGCAGTATTTCATTTGTTTTTATAGCTGAGTAGTATTCCATTGTGTAGATATACCACATTTTCTGTATCCACTCATCCGATGATGGACATTTGGGTTGATTCCAGCTCTTGGCTATTGTGAAGAGTGCTGCGATGAACATTGGGGTACAGGTATACCTTCGACTTGATGATTTCCATTCCTTTGGATATATTCCCAGCAGTGGGATAGCTGGGTCGTATGGTAGATCTATCTTCAGCTGTTTGAGGAACCTCCAAACCATTTTCCATAGGGGTTGCACCATTTTGCATTCCCACCAACAATGTATGAGAGTTCCTTTTTCTCCACAACTTCGCCAGCATTTATCGTTCAAAGTCTTTTGGATTTTAGTATCCTCACTGGGGTGAGATGGTATCTCAGTGTGGTTTTGATTTGCATTTCCTGGATGCTGAGTGATGTTGAGCATTTTTTCATATGACTGTTGGCCTTTTGTATATCTTCTTTAGAGAAATGCCTGCTTAGCTCTTTTGCCCATTTTTTGATTGGGTTGCTTGTTTTTTTCTTGTAAAGTTGTTTGAGTTCCTTATATATTCTGGATATTAGTCCTTTGTCGGATGTGTATTTTGCAAATATTTTCTCCCACTCTGTTTGTTGTCTTTTAGCTCTGTTAATTGTTTCTTTTGCTGTGCAGAAGCTTTTTAGTTTGATATAGTCCCATTTGTTTATTTTTCCTTTGGTTGCCCGTGCTTTTGGGGTTGTATTCATGAAGTCTGTGTCCAGCCCTATTTGCTGAAGTGTTTCTCCTATGTTTTCTTTAATAAGTTTTATTGTTTCAGGGTGTATATTTAAATCTTTAATCCATTTTGAGTTGATTTTAGTATATGGTGAGAGGTATGGGTCTAGTTTCATTCTCCTGCATATGGATATCCAGTTCTCCCAGCACCATTTGCTGAAGAGGCAGTCCCGACCCCATTGAATAGGCTTGGTGCCTTTGTCAAAGATCAGATGGCCTTAAGTGTGTGGGTTGATTTCTGGATTCTCTATTCTGTTCCATTGATCAATGTGTCTGTTTTTATACCAGTACCATGCTGTTTTGGTTATTATAGCTTTGTAGTATAGTTTAAAGTCAGGTAGTGTTATGCCTCCAGCTTTATTTTTTTTGCTCAGCATTGCTTTGGCTATGCGAGGTCTTTTGTTATTCCATACAAATGTCTGGAGAGTTCTTTCCATTTCTGAGAGAAATGTCATTGGAATTTTGATGGGGATTGCATTGAATTTATATATCACTTTGGGCAGTATGGCCATTTTCACTATGTTGATTCTTCCAATCCAAGCACATGGGATATCTTTCCATCTTCTTGTATCCTCTCTAATTTCTCTCAGCAGTGGTTTGTAGTTCTCGTTATAGAGATTTTTCACATCCTTGGTTAGCTCAATTCCTAGGTATTTTATTTTTTTGGTGGCTATTGTAAATGGGCAGGCTTTCTTGATTTCTCTTTCTGCATCCACAGATCTGAATTTTCTGTGCTTTAGATTGGTATAATTCTTTTTTTCTTTTTGAGCAGCTTCTGTTAACTTTCACTTTTTATCTTAAGGGCTATTTAGAAATCAGTGAAAATACTTAGAATTTTAATCCTGAGATTTAGTGTAATACCAGGAAAATCTTATAAGGTATTAGAGAATATTATGATTAGGAAAGTTAATACTTTACCTTTTAAGAAGATTTTTGGTTTTTCTTAAGGTAGATAGTGAGTACTGTGGATTTTACATATAATGCTTCAGACTGGCTTTCTACCTCCTCCATGTCTTTGGGATTCTTTTTATGATTCCTTCCTTTTTTTGCTCCCTCCCTGCAGGTGCCATTCACCATCCCTGTTGTGTTGTACTCAGAATATGAGGGTAGGAGACCTGTCTAAAATCAGAATTCTTTTTGGGACAGGAAAGATCAAAGAATTGTTACTTGCCCATTACACTTTTTATGCATATTAAAATATGCCCATTTTGAGAAGCAGCTTTTAAACAAGGCCAACTAAAGAAGATCTGTATACAGTACTTTAACTTGGAGATATTTATGTTGATTTGAAGTATTTCTTATGAGTTATATGTAAATAATGTTTCAAAATAAAATTATTTAAATTATATCATTTGTTCTTGAAAGGAGTCCTATTGTGAGTTGTTTTATAATGTGAAGCTATTCCCTAACTTACTTTTTGTTTCCATTCAAATTTTTACTTGCTGGATTTGCATTGTTCACATAAATGTAATTCTCCTTTTCTTTAAAGAACATTTTGAGAGAACACCAGAAAAGTAATTGAGGTCCTGGCCTACCATGTTGGAATCTTAACATTTCCTTCTGTTTTCTTTAGCTCTTTGTGCTATGGAAGTGCTTCCTCTTGCACTACCTTCTCCACCTCGTCAGTTATCAGAATCAGAAAAAAATCGGATGGAGGACCAGGAGGAAAACACTTTAAGAGAGTTGCGGTTGTTTCTCAGGGATGTAACCAAGAGGCTGGCCACAGATAAACGATTTAACATCTTCAGCAAACCGGTGGATATTGAAGAGGTCTTGTTTCAGTAGTGTGCAAACAATGAAGTTGAACTGGCTAAAAGAAAAAAATATTGACATCTTTTTTTGGAAGGAAAAAAAGCAAAGGCATGGATGAATATTACCCCTAGCCTGTAAAATTTTAATCCATGTGATAATTACTGACGTCATCAGCAAACACCTGATGACTTGGATGAAATTAGTGACCAATTTGTATATATGCTCTGTATTATTGATCTTTGTGATCTGTTACTCTTCACTTCAAGAAGAGAATTAAAAGTTGAGTTAGTGAGCTGTCTATACTAAACTATTTTCATTCCAGGATAAATCTTGCTCTCAAAAAGTATATTGGTATGAACCAATCAATACCAAATAATATTGGCATTTCCCAAATTATGTAAACCTCATCAAAAGAGGTGGCTAAGAAACCTGAAATTTCTTTGTCTTTTATATTTGGAAATGCATGTGGCTAAGATGCTGTTTGAAGTTAAGCACATCCTATGCAGCTAAAATTATTTTTCTCTCCAAGTATTTTCTATACTCCCAATGGAAAATTTCTCACTTTCTACATGTATTGTTTTGTGTGCTCGTGGAAGCATGGTTTGTGGTAATGAGAAAAGAAATTTTCCATCTGGAACCTACTATAATACTGCTGATTAAATTTTTGGTTGTTTTTATCCTGGGATAATATAGTGTGTGGATGAGCACAAAGTAATCTTTACTGGCCTTCTTCTTATAGTTCAGACTCCATGTTTGAAAACAGGTTTGGTGTTTTTAGTTTTGATATGAAAAAAAAATTTTTTTTTAAATTTGAAATATGAAATGATTCAAAGTTTAATATTTCATTCTAATTGTTGAAATCTGTGCTTTTGGAACTGAGCAGATTCCTTTGGAACCATTACCTCATTTGTGACTGGGAAGAATGAGCTAGCATTACATTTTTTTCCCCCTGGCAAGTCTGAAAATATCTATTGTCCTCTTTTTTGGAATACAAAGACTGTTATAATTTTATTTGTATATTTATCCACAATACACAGTTGTGTCCATTTGATCCTCTCAGCAACCTTGCAAGATCATTATTATTCTTATTTTGCAGTTGAGGAAACTGAAGCTTGCTGGCAAGTGACATAGCTAAGACTAGCAAGTTTTTTAAAATTTAAAGCCTGCATTCTTTACATTACATGATAGCTACCTTGTATCTTTTTCCACTGGGATAACAGGACATGCCTAACTTGCTTTTCTGATTAATAAATATCACTTTGTGTGGAACATTTTTTTTCCCTCATAGTGTTTTCATATAATCATAAAACTATCAGCCAATTTTAAAGATTGTTAAAAAAAAATACACACATACAAATACATATTCCCCCCAAATTTGTTATATTTGGACTCTGACACTTCTTAAATGATGAGGGCTTGCCCCCAAGTGAACCTCCCATACTGGGAGTAAACCAGTTTTTCTTTGCTTTGGAAAACACTTTTTCTTTCTGACCAGAAAAGGTTGTCAGATTTTAGATGCCATCTTTAATAGAATAAAAGTTTTATAAATGATGGTAAGGCAGTGGAAGGGAATAGAAAATTTTGTTTAAGGGTTATGTTTCTCTTGTTTTCCCCTTTGTTCTTCTCAAGGTCACTGTCTTCTCATAAGGTGAAAACAGGAGTCTCTGGAAAAGATACACAGGGGAAAAGAAGTTAACATTTAGATAACTGAAAACATAAAAGAAGTTTATATTTAAATAATGAATTTAAAATGTCTACAAACTTTATCAAATTCCAAAGCAGACTGCAGAGAAAACAAAACTTTAGAAAATAAAATTTTAAGCATAGGTACTAAAATTTAATAGTCTTTAATAATGTATATTTTAATAGTGCTTTATAGTTTATAAAACAGTACCCATTTGTACATAGGTCATGCCAAATGTCAGAACTAGGAATCCATCTATTATCTTCTGAACTATTGCTTGTTTCAGTATATCTCCATTACCTCCCCTATAAGAAAATTGACTGGCTTTTTAGCTCCTAGACGCTGAAAAATAAATTAACACACACACACACACCCCTATCTAGTATTTTTATAAGTAATCTTAAAAATTTAAAAACATGTATATAAATTATTTGTGTGCGTGTGTGTCTGTGTGTGTGTGTGTGTATGTGTAAATTTAAAAATCATGGCTTCTGTGCCACCTGAAACCATGAGAAAACTTAACCCTCACTTTTGTAGAGCAGAAATTATCCTATTCCTGGATATTGTTCCCGGACTAATTTTAGGTTTCTACTAAGACTGCTTTTATATCAAACTTAATTACTTGTTTTGAGATTTGCATTGGGGAAAGCTAGCATTTTCTTATTAGTCAAATGATATAAAACATACAAATTTATTGGGCAAATCATGACTTAATGTCTCCTATTTTGGGTTATCTCTCAGAAAATCAACACATGAAGCAAAAAAATTTTTTTGTTTGTTGATTTATACTTATGGAGGTTAAGTTCAGCAAACCTGTTATTAGTTATGAAAGCAGTACTTAGTTTATTTAGTTGTGTAAAATGTTTGTAATGACTCCAAAGGAGTGGAAAATACCTTCCATGAAACGATTCACAAAAGAAAACTGAAAAAGAAAGAAAATTTTATTGACAATGTGAGAGAATTTTTTAATATTAATAGTCTATACTTTTTATTTTTATTTTTCCTTTCTTCTCTTCATGAGGTAACATTTATTGATGCTTACTGGGTGCTTTTGCCCATACATTCTCTTCTCAGATATACCCAAAGAATTTAAGAAAAAAACAAACAAACAAAAAAAGCCCCAAAAAACTTGACACAGTTGGTTTGAAATTTAAAGATGAGAAACATTTCAGAGTTGATTTAGGTATGACTTGGAAACAAACTTTCGTGGAAAGTATGACAGATAGTAACTTCAGTAGCATAAATAGGACTGGAATTTTATCTTTATCTGTAATTACTTCTTAAGTATCTAATTTAATTTTTAAAGAACTCTTTTTACTTTGTGATTTTATGAACTGAGTAGATCATATGAAAAAGCAGAAGTATTTTTTATTAAAATATCCTGTTTATTTTAGGTTTCAGATTATCTTGAAGTAATCAAGGAACCAATGGATTTATCAACAGTAATAACTAAAATTGATAAACATAATTACCTGACTGCTAAGGATTTCCTGAAAGATATTGATCTCATCTGTAGCAATGCTTTAGAGTACAATCCGGATAAGGACCCAGGAGGTAGGAATGCCTAAGCAAGTTTCACTTTCGTAATCGGTGAGAAAATAGTTTGCAGCTTAACTACTAATCATGCTTGTGTAGATAGGCAAATTAATTTTAATGACCTATTAATGTGTTTAGAAACTTCTTGATGAGGAATTAATACTCTACTTTAAAATAATATGCTTAAATTAAAGGATTGTATAATTCTAGGTATTATGTTCAATCAGGATTTAGTTTCTTTATTTACCTTTTACTTTTTATACTTAGATTCTGATTTTGTTCAGATTGATAGAAAACTGAGTAGTTGGGAATTTTATTTTAAATTTGTTTATTTTATAGTCAATATCAGCAGTGCTGATAAATATGTGATATTTCAAATTTGTGGGAAGTCACGAAAAGATAAGTTCACGTATCAAAAGACCCCTTTATGTAGAATGTTATCTGTTCTATAGGTTCTGGGTATTCTTATGTAATTTTATTGTTTTACTCCAAATCCCACCCTGTACTCAAGTCTGTAGTCCCAACTCTTGTCATTGCCCTCTAGAGAAGACCACCAGAAATATATCCGTAGTTAAACAAGTTGTTTTTTGATGTATCGTAATGTGGAAGAATGTGCATCATAGGGAGCCATATAGGATTTGGGATGGTGTGAAGTGATTTTGGCAAGAGTGTAGGGGCTTTGCAATGGATTGGATGCTGTTAGGAAGTAGGTTAATCTTGAGATTAGGTATTTTAAGAACCTAGATGACAAGAAGAATAGAGTAAGGCTAAAGCTGTGACTGGCAAAGAAATAACAGTAATTCATCTTAGCCAGGATAGGATTATATTTGATTATTTTTGTGGTTAGGACAGTGTTCATGTTTTTTGTCTGTTTAGAAATGATTAGAGTGGTCTTGTTTTTATCTTTGACCTGACATGGTCACAGTGGACTTGTCTGATGTTGGTGTTCTGTGAAATTGTTTATGCTTAACATAAGCACACCTAGCTGATAGTGCCAGGCCAACTCTCAGCTGTCAGGAGCTGTTTTTCTCTTTCTCACCCTATTGAGAATTCTGTTTCTTCAATAGGTGATATACAAATAAAATGCTTCTTATATTTAAAACATTCATTTAAGTTTTTGCTATCTAAAGATATCTAGAATACAGTTTGTGCTTTGTATCTGTATTTTTGGGCAGTGGTTCTCAACCCAGGCCACATGGTAGAATGATTTGGATTTCTCAATTCCACATGAAATTAGGTATTTCTTGCCTTGATTTAGACCATAGTAAATTATATATTTTAATTCCAAATTAAGAGGCAGAATAAAATTTTTGCATAGCTGCACTTAGTATCTAACAGTTCTTAAGCTTTGTGTTAAGGTATTTCCCTCTTGTCGTTTTTGTTGTTGTTTGCTTCTTTTTGAGTTTTTATTATATGTCTTATAGAAAGATTTATGAAAATAAGAAAAAAGGAGAAAATTGAATCATCTGTAATCCCATTACCTAGTGCTCTCCCTCTCCCTCTTTTGCATGCATACACTTGATATTTTATGTATAAATTATATGCATACTATTTTTCTAAAATGACTATATGAAGGCCGGCCCGTGGCTCACTCGGGAGAGTGCGGTGCTGATAGCACCAAGGCCACGGGTTCGGATCCCATATAGGGATGGCTGGTTTGCTCACTGGGTGAGCGTGGTGCTGACAACACCAAGTCAAGGGTTAAGATCCCCTTACCGGTCATCTTTTCAAAAAAAAAATAAAAATAAAAAAAAATAAAATGACTATATGATTTTTATAAATTTTGTTGTGTAATATTTAATTCCTGTAATATTTTGGGGAAAGCTTACTAGTTAATGAATATATCTCTCCCACATTATTTTAATCATATATAGATATAGTATAATAGTTAATACCCTATTGTTGGACATAGATTTTTGAGCTTTTTCCTCCATTATAAACAGTGATAAATACCTTTATAACACAAGTTTTGTGTACATACTTAATTATTTCCTTAGAATTCCTTAAAGTGAAATTTCTGGATCAACGAATATATATCTTTTAAGGCTTTTAATCTGTATTATTAAAATTTTCTCTAAAAAAATTAAAAAAAAATACTTATACCAGCAACATCAGGGCCACTGCTAGCCAATGTAACAAATTTTGTGTGAGTGAGAGAATCTTCTTCATTATGGATGCCATTCAGCAACAGGCTGTGTAGTGAAGAGTGGGCTGGATGTCAGCTTCATCTCACTCCACTCCCTTACTGGCATCCAGTGTGAGGGTACAGCCTGCACAAGTGTCTTTATTTTGTGGCTTTGGCAGTGTATGAGAGTACTTGTGTGATTTTTACCCTCAACCTGTTAGTTTTTCCAGACACACAGACTGTTGATATTTTGTAGTATGAAATGAGAACATGGGCTTTGGATGTAGACCTAGGCTTTAGTCCTAGTTCTACTATTTCTTAGTTCTTTAATTTTGATCAAGTTAAGTCCTCTAAATTTTAGTCTCCTCATCTATAATATAGGGATAATAATAATACTCTTTAATTGGGGTGGTATAAGTATTAAATGAGAAAGTGTATTAGGTTGAACCTTATGCAATTGCAATTTTCCTATGCCATTTTCATAGCATAGTGCTTGAGAAGTGGTAAGTGTTCCATAAAGTTTAGCTGTTCGTATTTGTATTCTTGTCATCATCATTATTTAAATTTTGCTTTAATTTTTCAGAAATTAGTTCTTTAGTAGGTACCTGTATATTTGCTCTAGAAAGACCCTTTATACTTTGTGCATGTTACATTCCCTGGACCACACTTTAAATTAAATCCTATTTTGAGGGCTGGCCTGTGGCTCACTTGGGAGAGGGTGGTGCTGGTAACACCAAGGCCATGGGGTTTGGATCCTTATATAGGGATGGCTGGTTAGCTCGCTTTGAAGAGCATGGTGCTGACAACACCAAGTCAAGGGTTAAGATCCCCTTACTGGTCATCTTAAAAAAAAAAAAAAATTCTATTTTGGAACAAATCAAGGGACCAGTAGTAACAATGAACTTGAGTGCTTACAGAAAGCCACTTGAGAAGCCCAATCCAAATCTTTCCCCCCTAACTAATTAATTATAACTACACTGATAGTAATACTGTTTTTAAGGAAGAAGCAATGGTTTCTTGTACATAATAACTTTTTAGTACAGAATGCAGTTGTATAATCAAAGAATATGGCTTTGTCTTATTGGTAGAATTAACATGATATACTTTGTATCTTTTCTCCTTCACTCTTTTAGTTACAAAAAGTGATATAATTCAAAAGCATTATTTTGACCGTTTTCAGATTTTTTCATGTCTCTAGTCAAGAGGCCTGTTTTTTTTTCTTAGCAATAGAAACACTTGTTATGTTCCAGGAAAACAACCTCAGGGTCTGTGTGTAGCAAGTGGAAATTACATGAATGTTGTATTACTTTTACAAGCTCTCATGAGTATTTGAAAGCTTACAGTGTTCTGTTTTTGCAGAACACTTGGCCACTTGGGGAAAAAACTAGCATACACATAGAAGACAAAAGCCAGCATTCTGAAAGCTGTACGTGTTGCCTAAGTGTTTTCCCAGACTCTCTCCCTTGAGGATGATGTGGACAGAAATTAAATATGGAGTGAGGAGAATTTAACTTGTAGGTTCTAAACGTGACCAGTATCAGATATTTGACCCTAAATGTCATCTTATGATAAGTGATATATTATGTTTGACTAGGGGTTAGGACTTCAACATATACATTTTGAGGGTACAGAATTTAGCCCATAACAGTTATATGTAACATAGTCCTTACTGTTAAGAAATTCTTCAATTTTCAGAGATGTCAAATATACTTATCTAATTATTGGTGATTATAATAACACAAAGATTAGTGAAATAAAGAGATAGCATAAAGGTGGCAATAGTGAATAGTGAATAATGTCTTGGGGTGGCAGCAGATGATTATAATACAGTATCATTAGGTTTATATTAGAAATATGTACACAGGGTGAGTGAAGCACAGAGGAGAAGGTACTACCTGGAGGTGATTAAGATTGGGAAGAGCTGAGTCACCTTGTACTAAGCATCCATTTATTAAATATTCTTTTTTAAAAATTTTTATTCTATTTCGTCAATATACAATGTGGTTGATTATTGTGGCTCGTTACCAAAACCTCCCTCCCTCTTTTCTCTCCCCACTCCCTCCCAACAACCTCCTATCTGTTCTCTGGTCATATCAACTTCAAGGAATTGTAATCTGTGTCTTCTCCCCCCCACCCCCAGTTCATTTGCATATTTATTTATTTATTTTTAGCTCCCCAAAATAAGTGAGAACATGTGATATTTCTCTTTCTGTGCCTGACTTGCTTCACTTAATATAATTTTCCCTAGGTCCATCCATGTTGTTGCAAATGGCAGTATTTCATTCTTTTTTATAGCTGAGTAGTATTCCATTGTGGAGATATACCACATTTTCCGTATCCACTCATCTGACAATGGACATTTGGGCTGGTTCCAACTCTTAGCTATTGTAAATAGTGCTGCAGTGAACATTGGAGAACAGGTATACCTTCAACTTGATGATTTCCATTCCTCTGGGTATATACCCAGCAGTGGGATAGCTAGGTCATATGGTAGATCTATCTGTAGTTGTTTGAGGAACCTCCATACCATTTTCTGTAGAGGCTGCACCATTTTGCAGTCCCACCAACAATGTATGAGAGTTCCTTTTTCTCCGCAACCTCGCCAGCATTTATCATTCACAGTCTTTTGGATTTTAGCCATCCTAACTGGGGTGAGATGGTATCTCAGAGTGGTTTTGATTTGCATTTCCCAAATGTTGAGTGATGCTGAGCATTTTTTCATGTGTCTGTTGTCCATTCATCTATCTTCCTTTGAGAAATACCTATTTTGGTCTTTTGCCCATTTTTTAATTGGGTTACTTGTTTTTTTTTGTTGTAAAGTTGTTTCAGTTCCTTGTATATTCTGGATATTAATCCTTTGTCAGATGTATAGTTTGCAAATATTTTCTCCCACTCTGTTGGTTGTCTTTTAACTCTGTTAATTGTTTCTTTTGCTGTGCAGAAGCTTTTTAGTTTGATATAATCCCATTTGTTTATTTTTCCTTTGGTTGCCCGTCCTTTTTTGTCTTTTTTTGTGACCGGCATCGGATCGCAACCCTCAGTGTCGCGCCCGGACCGGACCGGGACCGGCAACGGGATCGCAACCCTCGGTGTTGTGCCCACACCTCGCTCAGCCAGTGAGCGGTCGGTCTGTATGTGGGATCTGAACCCTCGGCGGGAGGGCCGCCGCGCTCCCAAGCGGTGCACTGTAGCAGTGCGCCACCGGGCCGGCCGCTGCAGAAGCTTTTTAGTTTGATATAATCCCACTTGTTTATTTTTCCTTTGGTTGCCTGTGATTTATTAAATATTCTTTATGTATGAATCATGTTTAGGGCTAGAACTACAGAGATGATTAAGACATAGCCCTCACCTTTTAGTATCAATTCTGGGGTAGAGGTCAAGGGATTGGTGAAAGAGGGAGTTTGGGAAACCAGTTAATATTCAATTGCAGTGGCTGCAAAAATGAAATATAGAGATCTTAATGAACAATCACTTAAATATGCCTTACAGAAATTTAGAACTCCTGAGTTCTTGGTCTGGATGGAGAAATCTGAGAAAGTAAATCAGTGGGGGAACAGGTTTATAGGTGGGATGATAAGTTTAATTTTGAGCATGTTAGTGCAAGTTACATTTGTACATGCAGACGTTGTATAGTACGAGTTGTGTATGTGGTTCTGTAGACTAGGAGAAGTTTGGGCAAGAGACATGGTTGGGAGTCAGCAGTGAATGAGATCCTATGGGTAGTGTGTAGAATGGGAAGAGAGAGGAGCCCAGGAGGAAACCTCCTCTAGGAAATGTGAGTCCCAGTTCTTCTCAGTATAGGTTCCAGTCTTACTGTTTCAGTACTTTTATTAGATGCATTGCCTCTACTGGGAGTGTGTACCTTTCTTAAACATCAGTTTTATTGAGGTGTAAGTTATATACAATAAAACACACCTTTTAAAAGTACATAGTTTTAAACCTGCATATTTTTTTTTTCCTTTTTTGTCTTTTTTCGTGACCGGCAACGGATCGCAACCCTCAGTGTCGCGCCCATACTGGACCGGGACCGGCCACGGGATCGCAACCCCCGGTGTTGCTCCCGCCCCTCGCTCAGCCAGTGAGCGGCGGTCTGCATGTGGGATCCGAACCCTTGGCGGGAGCACCACCGCGCTTCCCAAGCGGCGCACTATAGCAGTGCGCCACCGGGCCGGCCCATAAACCTGCATATATTTTTAAAATTCCACTTATCCTTCAAGAAATATTAAATGCTAAGTTAATGAAAAATTTTTCTTATTTCCTTTCAATTATAAGTAACCCTTTTATCTCTGAATTTTATAGCACATAACTTTTCTGAGATACTTTTTTTTTTTTTTTTTGCCTGAAGTAGTTATTTGTTTTTATATCCTTATCCCTTGTTTTAGACTCTAAGCTGATTAAGAACCGGATCTGTGGCTCTGTATAGGCATGTTGTGTTGAGCGTGTTCCTAATAAATGTGGCCAATGAGTAAATCTTATCAGTTGTTTTCTTGTTAGACACTAACTCAAGGAGTCTCAGATTAGATAGAAGTGATAACATGGAGACATAATGATAAAATGCAGATATGTACAAATATTAATACTGGTATATATAAATATGACCTAAACCAGTAAATACAGCAAAATTTCTTATTTATGAAATAATTTGGGATGAAAAATAATACAACCAAATCATTGTTTTTCTTAAAAATATTGTTAATCTTTCTGAATAATTTTATTGAAAAAACTCAGCTAATATCCATCAGGGTTTTCTTTTTTTTCATAGGGAATTAAAAAATAAAATTCACCAAAATACAGAAAAAAAATTGATGTATTGAAATAGTTATTACCTTCATTAAAGTATCGATTCTATTAATTTATAGATACTCATTTATTTGTCCTAAGTATCCATTACTTTTTGCTGAAGGCAAAATAATAAGGTGGCAATATCTTTATTTTATAGATGAGGAGATTGGGGCTCAGGAAGGTTATGGAATGGTTATGGAATTTGTGACAAGCCCACAAATGTTATATGGTAAAACTGAGTGGATTGAGATCTGTGTTAACTTTAAAAGCAATATATGGTTTTTTGCTGGCTTATGTTATTTTCAAATTCCATGGATTTGGACAATCTTAAAACTTAAAGTATGAGACAAAGTCAAAACTGGTAAATTTGTAGCTTTCATTCCTGCAGAATGTAAAACAAGGGTATCTAGTGTCCATTAGAGAGTCTCTGAACAGTGACAAAATTATATGCACAAGTTTTAATATTCTCTAACCTTATTATTCTATATGGTGTATAACTTCAGTCACTCTTCTAAACTAAGAATGATTGAAAAGAATGGTAATGATAGGCACATGAAAAAGCCTTGTCCCCTGTCAAATGCAGATATTCTTTAGAACATATTGTCTTTCATGTCAGTGAGAAATTTTTATGGAATTATTTTTGTCTTCATTCATTTATTCTCCACCTCACCCCCCCAATTGAAGGTGGGGTTGGGATGGAGGAGGTATGCTATAAAAAAAAAAAACAGAAAGAACAGTCATTGAGTTACTTTAGAGAGAGATAACATGCCAGATACCTGGCTTTATATTTACTCTTACCTCTTTTTTAGTTTCTCTCTGCTCAAGCTGAGGTGGAAAGCCAGTGGTAGAAACCTGCGGTATTGTATAGGCTACAAACATTGTATTATCAGCTTGAAAGTATAGCTACTTCTAAGGATGTTTATTGTAGTTTTTTAGCTGTAGTAGCTAAAATTGGAAGCAACTTAAAATTTCCAAAAATGAATGATAATTTTGAATTTTAAAGTATATCCTACTTTAGATCGTTTCATAGGCATTAAAGTTTGGTTTTCAAAAAATATTTAGAAGATATCAGTAGACTTCTGCTTTTGCCCAAAATGGAGTTAAAAGGACTAATTTACACTTTCACTTGAAACAATGAAAAAACAAAACTGAATGAAATATGTGAAAAAACCATTTTGAAGACACTGGACACCAGGTAACACAGGATAGTGATCCCCTAAACATGGGAAACAAATAAGATGAGCACTCTGGTTGCCTGGAGAGAGTTTCCAGGCTGCAGCACAAGGAGGGAGAACTCAGGCATAGTCTGGAGGTCTCCCTGAATTGAAGAGACAGGGCTGGGAATCTGACAAGGCCAAAGTGGCTGGAGTTTGCAGGGCAGAATACCAGAAAGAAGAGAGCCATATAGAGAAAGTAGTCTGGGTATCTGTGGAAGATCTTCCCCTAGTCTTCACCTACGTACCAATCAGCACATATATGTGAGAAAACTACTAGAGGCCAGAGAAGGAGAGGGAATATTCTTTGAAGCTCACCCAGGGCCAGCAATAGTGCAGTAAAGAGTTAGAGCTGATAAACCAACATGGAGATAAAACGGAATCATAAAAAGGTACATAGTAATTCCAAAAGATGTGAGAAACAGAGGAAAAAGGGAACAAAGAACATATGGGTCAAGTAGAAAATGAATAGGAACCATATCAATAATCATGTAAATCACATTAAAAGTAAATGGTCTAGGGGCCGGCCCGGTGGCGCACTGGATAGTGCGCCGCTTGGGAGGCGCGGCGGTGCTCCCGCCCGAGGGTTCGGATCCCACATACAGACCGGTTCCCGCTCACTGGCTGAGCGAGGCGCGGGAGCAGCACCGAGGGTTGCGATCCCGTTGCCGGTCCCCGGTCCGGTGC
>NW_007727158.1:324803-332838 GCF_000696425.1 Galeopterus variegatus | reverse complement strand
TGCGATCCGTTGCCGGACATGGAAAAAAGACAAAAGAAAAAAAAAAAAAAAAAGTAAATGGTTTAAACCAGGAGTTAGCAAACTACATACAGTCAGGCTGACTGCCTGTTTTTGTAATTTAAGTGTTTTTATTGAAACAGAGTCAGGCCCATTTCATAACATATTATCTGTGACTGCTTTTGTGCAGCTTTGCTTACTTGTCTTAGAGACCTTATGGCCTGCAAAGCCTAAAATGTTTACTCTCTGGTCCTTTACAGAAAGAGATTGCCAACTCTTGGACTAAATATCCCAAATAAAGACGAAGATTGTTAGACTGGATTTAAAAAGCAAGATTCAATGATATGCTGTCTATAAGAAACTCACTTTTTTAAAAAGAAAAGCATGTAAAAAATTACCATGTTAATACCAAGC
The DNA here is from genome assembly GCF_000696425.1 of Galeopterus variegatus. Taxonomy (NCBI): domain Eukaryota; kingdom Metazoa; phylum Chordata; class Mammalia; order Dermoptera; family Cynocephalidae; genus Galeopterus; species Galeopterus variegatus. Next base: position 332,427 of record NW_007727158.1, on the reverse strand, counting down.
AAAGGAAAGTTGGAAAGGTTATATAAGTATCAGACAAAGTAGATTTCAGACCAGAGAATATTACCTGGGAGAAAGAATGTTATTTCATAATCATCAAGCAGACATAACAATTCTAAATATTTATACCTCTGATAACAGAGCTTCCAAATTCATGAAGCAAAAACTGACAGAGCTACAAGGAAAAATAGAGAAATTTGTCATTAACTTGGAGATTTCAATACCCCTCTCTCAATAATAGATACAGCCAGTACATAGAATATCAGCAAAGATACAGAAGACTCAAAAAGTCTCATTAAACATAAAAGGATTTAAGTCATACAGAGTATGTGCTCTGACCACAGTGGAATTAGATTAGAAATCAGTAACAGAAAGCTATCTGGGGATGGGCCGGCCCAGTGGTGCACTGCTACAGTGCGCCACTTGGGAGCGCGGTGGCGCTCCTGCTGAGGGTTCGGATCCCANGATCCCGTTGCCGGTCCCGGTCCGGTACAGGCACGACACTGAGGGTTGCAATCCGTTGCTGGACACGAAAAAAAGGAAAAAAAAAAAAGAAAGCTATCTGGGGAAAAAAATATTTGGAAACTAAATACCAACTTCTAAATAACCCTTGGTTCAAGGAAGAAATCAAAGAAAAAGTTTAAAAGTTTTTGAGCTGAGCTGAATAAAATGAAAATATATCCACATTATTGGATGCAGCTAAAGTAGTAGTTAGGGAAAAGTTTTAGCACCGACTGTCTAAATTAGAAGAGAAGAAATGTCTCAAATCAATGACCTCAGCTCCCAATAGAAGAGCAAATGAAATAATAAAGATCTGAGCAGAAATCAATGAAACAGAAAAAAAGCAAATAGAGAAGATCAGTAAAACCAAAAGCTGCTTCTTTTAGAAGGTCAGTAATCAATAAACCTCCAGCTAAACTGATTAGAGTAATGAGAGAAAAGACACAAATTACCGATAACAGGAATGAGGGAGATAACATTACTACATATTCTTCAGATATAAAAAGAACAGTAGGGCCGGCCCGGTGGCGCACTGCTACAGTGCGCCGCTTGGGAAGTGCGGCGGCGCTCCCACCGAGGGTTCGGATCCCACATACAGACCGGCCGCTCACGGGCTGAGCGAGGTGCGGGAGCAACGCCGAGGGTTGCGATCCTGTTGTCGGTCCCGGTCTGGTACGGGCGCGACACTGAGGGTTGCAATCCGTTGCCGGTCACGGAAAAAAAAAAAAAAAAAAAAGGGAATGTTTAAGAAAGCAAACTAAGGGTGTGGCCAAGCAACCTTTTGCTAAAATGGAATATGATGAACAACTTTATGCCAATACATTTGACAACTTAGGTAAATTGGACAAATTCTTTGAAAGACAAAATATCTAAGCTTATGAAAGAAGAAATGGGTAATGTGAATAGATAATTTTTTATTAAAACAATTGAATTTGTAATTAAAACCTTCCCACTAAGAAAACTTCAGGCTCAGGTGGCTTCACTGGTTAATTTCACCGAACTCTTAAGAGAAACAGTTGGACCTCCTTATCTGCAGGTTCAACATTAGCAGATTCAAGTGATCACAGATTGAAAATATGGGGGGGCGGGGGGTAGAAAACAAAAAAACCCAATACAACAGTAAAAAATAATACAAATAAAATAATACAGTATAACAGCTATTTACGTAGCATTTATATTGTATTAGGTATTATAAATACACATAGAAATGATTTAAGGTTTACAGGAGGATATGCATAGTAAATATGCAAATACTATACCATTTTATATAAGGAATGTGAGCATCTGCAGATTTTTGTATCTGCAAGAGTACCAAAGTACAATTGTGATAACAATTCTATGCAGATTCTTTCAGAAAATAGTGGATAGAATCCTTCTCAGCCTGTCCTATAAGGTCAACACTAATCTGCTACCAAAACCAAAAAAGAAGTTACAAGGAATAAAACAAACAAACTACAGACCAATATCCCTCATGAACATGAGCAAGATTTTAGCAAATTATGTCCAGTAATATGTTAAAAGGGTAATACATTGTGGTCAGGTAGGATTTATCCCAGGAATGCAAGATTGGTTTAACATTTGAAAACCAATTGATGTAATTCACCGTGTTAACAGACTTAGAAAGAAAAACCCTTATGATTATCTCAATAGATACAGAAAAGAATTTGACAAAATCCAGTATTCATTCCTGATTAAATACTGCGAAACTTAGAATAGAAAGGACTGTCCTCAATCTGATAAGTGACATCTACAAAAAGTCTACAGTTCACATTATACTAATGATGAAAGAGTAAGTACTTTCCCCCTAAGATCAAGAACATGGCAAGGATGTCCCCCCTTACCACTTCTACCGAACGTTATACAGAAGCTTCCAGCTAGTGCAGTAAGGTAAGAAAAAGAAAGAAAAGCTTGTCCAGAAAGGAAGAAGTAAAACTGTCTTTGTAGACAACATGATGTCTATATAGAAACTTCTATGGGACTATGGGATCTACAAAGAAGCTATTAGAACTTAATAAGTGAATTTAGCAAGGTTGCAGAATACAAGGTCAATGTACAAAACTCACTTGTATTTCTATATACTAGCAACAAACAATAGAAGTTGAAATTAAAAAGTATTATCTATAGTAGCATCAAAAAACATGAAATATGGATAATCTGACAAAAGATATATGAGACTTTTACACTGAAAACAGTTGCTGAGAAAAATTAAAGAATACTGAAAGAAATCGAGATATATATTGTGTTTACGCATTGGAAGACTCAACATTGTGAAGATGCCATTTTTCCCCAAATTGAACTTTAGTTTTAACACCGTCCAATCAAAATTCCAGCAGGCATTTGATAGAAATTGACGAGCTGATCCTAAAATTCATATGAAAATACACAGGATCTAAAATAGTCAAAACAACTTTGAAAAATAAAAACAGAGTTGGAGCACTTAATACCACCTTATGTCAAGATTTATAAAATTACAGTAACCTAGACAGTGTTATATTGGCATAAAGATTGACAAATAGGTCAGTGGAATAAAATAGAATCCTGAAATAGACACAGACATAGAGGGTCAGTTGCTTTTTGACTAAGGTACAACAGTCAGTTCAGTGGAGAAAGTATGATCTTTTCAACAGATAGGGCTGGAGCAATTGGATATCAGTATGCAAAAAAATGACCTTTATATGTAAAAGTTGACTCAAAATGGATCATATATCTAAATATAAGAGCTAAAACTTATATCCAGAATATTAAAAGAAGCCTTAGAATTTAATTAAAAAACCTTCAATTACAAAAATGGGCATAAGAGTTTGAAGACACTTCACCAAAGAAGATATATGGAGGGTAAATAAGCACATGAAAAAATACTCAACCTCATTAATCTTCAGTGAAATGAAAATTAAAACCACAATGTGATATCACTAAACAGCTATGAGAGTTGTCTATAAAGTGTGACTAGGGCTAGCTGTTAGCTTAATTGATTAGAGCATGGTGTTATATAACACCAAGATCAAGGGTTCAGATCCCCATACTGGCCAGTGCAAAAAAAAAAAAAAAAAAAAGTGTGACCATATCAAATGTTGGCAAGGATGTGGAGGAACTGGATCTATGATGCACTGCCAGTAGGAATATAGAATGGTAGGTACAGCCACTTTGGAAAACTGTTTGGCGGTTTCTTAGAATGTTAAACATATACCTATCATTTGACCCAGCCATAGCACTCCTAAGTATTAACCCAAGGGAAATGAAAGCATATTTCTATACAAAGTCTTGTTTATAAATATTTATAGTGACTTTGTTTATAATAGCCAAAATCCAGAAATATCTCTTATGTCCATGGACATGTGAATGGATAAACAAATTGTGTTATATCCATATAATGGATTACTATTCAGTAATAAAAAGGAATGAAGTACTGATTCATGCAACAACAGAGACAAATCTCAAAATAATTATGCTGAGTGAAAGAATCAAGATAAAAAATATGTTGTCTATGATTCGATTTATATATGTAATTCTAGAAAATATAAAGTGATCTGTAGTAACAGAAAGCAGATCTATGGTTGCTTGCGAATGGAGGGTTGAGGGGAAGAGTGAAAGGAAGAAAAATAGAGGGGCTTAAGGAAACCTGGTGGTGATGGATATATTCATTACCTTGATTGTAGTGACGATGTTACAGATATGAACTTATGTAAGTACTTCAAGTATGTGCAGTCTTATACGTCTGTTACACTTCAATAGATCTGTTTTTTAAAAAAAGATTTAGAAAAGTAATATCTTAATAATAAATGCTGATTACAAAATCATTGTAGTTCTTTGGTCATAAAGAGGATTGTTGAGACCATGTTCATCTGCCTACGTGATATCTCCACTGGGATTTTTTTTAGGCATTTCAAAACTTCTTCCCTCTCTGTTTTCTAGTTTTTTTGTGTCTTTATAAATAGTACTTCCATCCACCCCATTTTTCACGCTAGAAGCTAGGGCATCTTCTTTGACACTTACATTATCTCCCCATCTACTTTATTGCCAAGTCATGTCATTGAGAGTACCTTTCAGATTTGTAATCTTCTCTTCCTTCACTATCACCACCACTACCATCACCATTATCTTGGTTTAAGTACCATCTTCTCTCACTAAAAAAAGAGCCTTGTGATTATGTTCCTGGGTTTTATTCTTGACTTCCCTCAATGCAGTCTCCAGATAACAGCCAGAGTGGTCTTTTGAAGATGTAAAATTGAATTATGCTACTTCCTGCTCAGATCTTTTCAACGACTTTTCATTGCTCTTAGAATGAAATTTAACATCCTTTCAGTATGATTTGGTTCCTGTTTGCCTCTTGTGTTCTAACTACACAGGCTAAATTTCAGATTTCAGTTTCTTGAAGTCTCCAAGCTCTTTTTGCTCTGGGATTTTTTCACATGGTCTTTCTTAAGTCTGCACTGGTTTCCCCTCTACTCTTTCAGTGGCTATTCCAGTGCATGCGTCAAGTGTCAGCTTAAATGCCTCTTTTTTTTTTTTTTTTTAAAGAAGTTGACTGGTAATGGGATCTTAACCCTTGACTTGGTGTTGTCAGCACCACACTCTCCCAAGTGAGCTAACCAGCCATCCGTATCTAGGGATCCGAACCCATGGCCTTGGTGTTACCAGCACCACACTCTCCCAGTGAGCCATGGGTCCTTAAATGCCTCTTTTTTAGAAAGGCTTGCCTTTCTGACTTGCCCAATCTAGATTGACACCCATACCAATAACCTGTAGGTTTTCTCCATAGCTGTTATTTAGGGTTTGGGGGTTTTTCCTGGAGTGGGGGGAGGCATTTATATGTGTGTATGAGAGATTATTTGCTTAATACCACTTACCTATATTAATCTAAAAAACTCCTTGAACGTTGGGATCATGCCTGTTTTGTTCACGACTACCTAGCCGCCACCTGGCTTTTCCTGGTACGATTGTCAATCAATATAAGTTGAATGAATGTTTAGAGAAAATGTATTAAAAAGAAATATACCAGTGGTTGCCTTTGAGTGGTGCATGTTTATTTTTATAAAATTTCCACAATGAGCTATTAAAACTTTCTAATCAGAAAAGTTATAAATAAAATATTTCTTTATCTTTGTTTATACTTTTTGCCTTTTCTAAGGAGAGAAAGCAGATGTTATTTTATGACTTTGGATTCTAGTTCTTAATACTGTTACAAAATAGGTTACCTTGATATACTTATTTGCTTTTTAATATCTCTGATTTGCACAGCTCTAGGGGGCATTATTTACATTGTATTGTTTATGAATGGGGACTTCTGGATAGTGTGAAGTAGAGTCTCTTCATTTAGTACCATTTTTAGGCATAGTTTACCTAGCTAGAACCATGTTTGTGTGTCTCTCCTGGGTCTATTTACAATTTATATACCATCTTGCACTCTTTAAGACTCCTTAAGAATCTTTCTGTATTTCTGTCTGTTTCTGTCATGTTTTTTTTTTTAATAGATCACCCTTACTTAGGATATATTGTATTCTTTAGCATAGTTTTGACCAGTTTTTTTATTTCTTAATTTTATTTTGTCGATGTACAATGTGGTTGATTATTGTGGCCCATATTGAAACCTCCCTCCCTTTTCCCTCTCCCCCCTCCCACCCAACAATGTCCTTTCTGTATGCATGTCATGTCAACTTCCAGGAACTGTAATTGTTATGTCTTCTCCCCGCCCCAGCCCCCAGTTTTGTGTGTGTGTGTGTGTGTGTGAATTTATTTATTTATTTTTAGCTCCCACCAATAAGTGACAACGTGGTATTTCTCTTTCTGTGCCTGACTCATTTCACTTAATATAATTCTCTCTAGGTCCATCCATGGCATGTCATTACAACTGGCAGTATTTCATTCTTTTTTATAGCCGAGTAGTATTCCATTGTGTAGATATACCACCATTTCTGTATCCACTCATCTGACAGTGGGCATTTGGGCTGGATCCAACTCTTGGCTGTTGTACAGAGTGCTGTGATGAACATTGGGGAACAGGTATACCTTCGGCTTGATGATTTCCCTTCCTCTGGGTATATACCCAGCAGTGGGATAGCTAGGTCATATGGTAGATCTATCTGCAGTTGTTTGAGGAACCTCCATACCATTTTCCATAGAGGCTGCACCATTTTGCAGTCCCACCAACAATGTATGAGAGTTCCTTTTTCTCTGCAACCTCGCCAGCATTTATCATTCACAGTCTTTTGGATCGCAGCCATGCCAGCATTTATCTTTCGGTGTCTTTTGGATTTTTGCCATCCTAACTGGGGTGAGATGGTATCTCAGTGTGGTTTTGATTTGCATTTCCCGGATGCTTAGTGATGTTGAGCATTTTTTCATATGACTGTTGGCCTTTTGTATATCTTCTTTAGAGAAATGCCTGCTTAGCTCTTTTGCCCATTTTTTGATTGGGTTGCTTGTTTTTTTCTTGTAAAGTTGTTTGAGTTCTTTATATATTCTGGATATTAGTCCTTTGTCAGATGTGTATTTTGCAAATATTTTCTCCCACTCTGTTGGTTGTCTTTTAGCTCTGTTAATTGTTTCTTTTGCTGTGCAGAAGCTTTTTAGTTTGATATAATCCCATTTGTTTATTTTTCCTTTGGTTGCCCGTGCTTTTGGGGTCATATTCATGAAGTCTGTGTCCAGTACTACTTCCTGGAGGGTTTCTCCTATGTTTTCTTCAAGGAGTTTTATTGTTTTAGGGTGTTTGTTTAATTTTTTAATCCATTTTGAGTTAACTTTAGTGTATGGTGGAAGGTATGGGTCTAGTTTCATTCTCCTGCATATGGATATCCAGTTATCCCAGCACCATTTGCTAAAGAGGTAGTCTCTTCCCCAGTGTGTAGGCTTGGTGCCTTTGTCAAAGATCAGATGGCTGTAGGTGTGTGGGTTGATTTCTGGATTCTCTATTCTATTCCATTGATCAGTGTGTCTGTTTTTATGCCAGTATCATACTGTTTTGGTTATTATAGCTTTGTAGTATAGCTTAACGTCAGGTAGTGTTATGCCTCCAGCTTTATTTTTTTTGCTCAGCATCGCTTTGGCTATGCGTGGCCTTTTGTTATTCCATACAAATGTCTGTATAGTTCTTTCCATTTCTGAAAAAAGTGTCATTGAAATTTTG
>NW_007727158.1:323394-324307 GCF_000696425.1 Galeopterus variegatus | reverse complement strand
AATTTAAGCCTTTTACATTAAGAGTTGTTATTGAAAAGTGTTGATTTATTCCTAGCATTTTATTGATTATTGTTTGGTTGTCTTAGGTGTCTTTTGTTCCTTGCTTTCTGATTTACTGTTTGTTTTCTGTATTTGTTGGTTCCTTAGGTTGTAGATAGCGTTTTTGTTTGTTTGTTTTCTCTGTCATGAATGCCATTTTTATTATACTAGTAGTTTTTGAGTTTTCTTGGGTTTTTATCGCTGTGGTGGTTATTTTTCAGGAACCAAACCCAGTACTCCCTTGAGAATTTCTTGTAAGGGTGGTTGTGTGGTGGTGAACTCCTGCAGTTTTTGTTTGTCTGAGAAATATACTATTTGCCCTTCATTTCGGAAGGAGAGCCTTGCAGGGTAGAGTATTCTTGGCTGGCAATCTCTTTCTTTTAGTATTTTGAATATATCATCCCATTCCTTTCTGCCTTTTAGAGTTTGTGATGAAAAATCTGATGTTAGTCTGATTGGAGTTCCCTTATAGGTCATTTGACGCTTCTCTCTTGCAGCTTTTAAGATTCTCTCTTTGTCTTTGAGTTTTGCCAATTTGACTATAACATGTCTTGGAGAAGACCTTTTTGGGTTGAATACCCAAAAGGTTTGAATACCCTTTTGGTTTGGAGATCTTTGAGCTTCCTGGATCTGAAGATCTGTGATTTTTCCTATACCTGGGAAGTTTTCTGCCACTATTTTGTTGAATATGTTTTCAATACATTCTCCTTTTTCCTCCCCTTCTGGAATACCTATGACTCGGATATTTGAGCACTTAAGGTTGTCTGATATCTCTCTCAGATTTTCTTCAATGCCTTTGATTCTTTTTTCTTTTTTTTTTTTTTTTGTCTGCTTGTGTTATATCAAACAGCCCATTTTCCTTTTTGTCTTTTTT
>NW_007727158.1:306252-323384 GCF_000696425.1 Galeopterus variegatus | reverse complement strand
TTTTTTTTTCCTTTTTGTCTTTTTTACTGACCGGTAACGGGATCGCAACCCTTGGTGTCGCGCCCGTACCGGGGACCGGCAACGGGATCGCAACCCTCGGTGTTGCGCCCGCACCGCGCTCAACCAGTGAGCGGGAACCGTCTCCATATGGGATCCGAACCCTCAGCGGGAGCGCCACCATGCTCCCAAGCGGCGCCCTCTCCAGTGCGCCACCGGGCCGGCCTGGCCACTCTTTTGTTGAATATGTTTTCAATGCAATCTCCTTTTTCCTCCTCTTCTGGAATACCCTTGAGCAGTTTTAACTTAGGGAGCAAATTAAGATTGTCTGAATTCTTAGTATCCATCTATGGCAGCTCCAGGGTTGGGCATGTGGTGAATATCCTCTAAATCCTTTTTAATTTTTTATTGAAAATCATATATTTTTGTTTTCAAAACTTTAAAATAAAATCATATATCTTTCAGGTAATGCTTTGCTTAATAGACTTAGTACTTTGAAATTCTAAAGGTACAATTTTCAGAGAATTATTAGGCCACCGTTACTTAGGTGACCAGGTAGCTTATTATATTTATTTTTTATTCATTCATATGAACCTTTTCTCACCTAGAAATTCTTTTTACAATTTTACTTAAATGTTTGTATTATTTTACTTTCCTTTTAAGATGTCCTTTGTTGATGTTATCTTATTTGTTTCTAGAATAAAATTATACCACCTTTTTTAACAGATAAAATAATTAGGCACAGGGCTTGTACCCTGAAGGATACTGCACATGCCATCATTGCAGCTGAATTGGATCCAGAATTTAATAAACTCTGTGAAGAAATTAAGGAAGCAAGAATAAAAAGAGGTATGTTGTAGAAATTGACTTGCTTGTGAAGCCTAGTATACTCTCTTCAGACCAAGAATATTTCTTTAGGGTTACTGGTATTATGAAAATAATGTATTTTGAGGCTCAACATTTCTGTAATTTCTGATACTAATACACGTTATGTAAATTCTAAATTCTAAAAGATATTTTTAAACTTTATTTTCTGTGAAAAGTTTAGTGTGATATTGCATATTACAGAAATAAAATGTTTCTTGGTGAAATTTCTTTTTTTTCTTTTTTTGTCTTTTTGTCTTTTTCCGTGTCCGGCAACGGATCGCAACCCTCAGTGTTGCCCCCGTACCGGACCGGGGACCAGCAACGGGATCGCAACCCTCGGCGTTGCTCCCGCGCCTCGCTCAGCCAGTGAGCAGGAACCGGTCTGTATGTGGGATCCGAACCCTCGGGCGGGAGCGGCGCACTACCTAGTGCGCCACCGGGCCGGCCCTGAAATTTCTTTTGCAGGAGTATATCTTTGTTAATCACTGATTTCTGTTCTTAAGAGATTTAGATATTCAATATGCTTTCATATCTGAAGACATTTTATTTTTCATTAACTGGTACTTTAAAAAAGTTTTAAGGAATACTGTTTTTTTTTTTTCCTCCCTATTAAAGTTCATGTGCAATTTTTGTTATTAGAAACACAGAATTAGCAAATGTGGTTTGTTAATTCAGTTTACAGCGTTATTCTTGAGTAACACACACTTCAGTAGAAAAGGGAGAAATGTAAAACAAATCAAGTACAGTGTGATATATGCACTGGTTGAAGCATGTTCAGAGCACAAAGAAGAGAGACCTTCTTGTAGGGAACCCAGCATTTTGATCAGAGTTTGAGGAATGAATATAGGAGCATTCTCTCTAGTGGACTAGGGCAAGGGAGGTAGTGACAGAGAAGAAGGCATTGCAAGCAGAGCAACCAACAGCACGTGTAAAGAAACAGAGCTGTGACATAGCTTGTTGTATTAGAAGAACTTTAAACTGTTTGGTATTGCTAAAGATATACAGAATGGTGAGAAATAGGGCTCAAGAGGTCACCTGGATCCAGGACATGGAAATTATGAAGCAGCCTTTCTTCTGCCTCCTTAGAGAGCCCTTCCCTAACCACCTAATCTAATATAGGTCCTGGTAGCACTTGGCATTATGTTGTTTGTTTTTTTGTCATCTCTCTCCTTTTTTAGGATATAAGTGCTGTGAGTGCCTTGTTTGTAGCTCTACTCCAGTCCCTAGAACCATGTCTGGTATATAACAGTTTTCTTTTTTTCATTATTTTTATAGCAGTTTTAGTGTTACAGAGAAATTGAGCAGAAGTACAGATAGTTTCCATACCTTCTCCTCAACCACATACACAGTTTCTTCTGTTGTTGACATGTTATGTTAATGTGCTACATTTGTTATAATTATGAATCAATATTGATATATTAACTTAATTTTACATTAGGGTTTCCTCTTTATACAACAGGTTTTCAATAAATATTTGAAAGAATCAATGCCATGCCAAGGAGCTTGGACTTTATCTTGTAGGTCAGTGTTTTTCCAAAATGTGTGTGCCTAGAGGATGTGGAGAAAAGGGAACTCTTAAACATTGTTGGTGGGAATGTAAATTGGTACAGCCATTATGGAAAACAGTATGGAGGTTCCTCAAGAAACTAAAAATAGAACTACCATATGATCCAGCAATCCCAGTATTTGGTATATATGGAAAGGAAATCAGTATAAGAAGAGATATTTGCACTCCCATGTCTATTGCAGCACTGTACATAACAGCCAAGATATGGAATCAGCCTAAGTGCTCATCGGCAGATGAATGGATAAAGAAAATGTGGTACAGAATGGAGTACTGTTTAGCCACAAAAAAGAATGAAGTCCAGTCATTTGCAGCAATGTGGATGAGCTTAGAGGACATTATGTTAAGTGAAATAAGCCAAGAACAGAAAGAGAAATACCTCATGTTCTCACTTATACTTGGAAGCTAAGAAAGTTGATTGCATAGAAGTAGAGAGTGGAATAGGGGTTACCAGAGGCTGGGAAGGATAGGGGGCAGGAATAGTGAGAGGTTGTTTAACTGATACAAAATTACAGCTAGATAGGAGGAGTAAGATTTGGTATTCTATAGCACTGTAGGGTGACTATAATTAACAACAATTTATTGTATACAGTTGACCCTTGAACAGCACATGGGTTGGGGTGCTGACCTTCTTGCAGTTGATAATCCACATATAACTTTTGACTCCCCTGATACTTAACTGCTAAAGTACCTCATGCGCTTTCCCCTGGGTTGTAGCCACAGTGTACTCGGAGCCCCACGGGGAGGCGTTGCATCCTTTCTTAAGTAGTATTTAAGTGATTTACTAATAGCCTACTGTTAGGCTACTTAACTCTTTGGGTTTTAATTAATGAAGCAGCAATGAATATAGAAAAGATTAATATAAAAGGTGTAGCTTCAGGGGTGGAGGGCACTGTGAAGGGAAGGAAGAGTCAAGATTGGCCACCATATTACAGGTTGAATGACTTAGTAGAAGCTAATACCATCAATCTAGATAAGGGATATATAAGACTGAACTTTTTTTTTTTTGGTAAGGAAAGATAAACCAATTACTTTTATTTTATTTATTCTCACATAATTGTTTGCAGTATTTTTAATTTGACCTATCTTTAGGATATCCAGTTGAAGATATCAAGTAGGCAGTTGGCTCAATCAAGAGATGTTTGAGCAAAAGATGTAGACTTGAGAATTATATAACAGTAGTAGGAGCTGAACGTATAAATGATGCTTCGTGGGAGAAGGTGTAGATTAGAGTAAGAAGAAAAGAGATTACAGAGATAACCCTGAGGAATACCAACATTTAAGGACCACACAAAAGAAAGAAATCTAGTGAAGATAATTGAAATGGAATGGTTACTCTTAGGAATCCTGATAATGTAGGAAAACTAAACTTACTGCAGTGTGGAGTGACAGACAGCAAATATCAGATTGAAACAGTTTGTGGGAATGGGGTTTAGTGGTACAGTAGACCCTTGTTGTGTATTTTATGATGGCAGAGATCATGACTTAGACAATATATAATTATATTGTCCCACAGGCATAATAATGTGAAATGTGTCCCTTTGCAAATTAAAATGAATAAAAATAGGACCCTTTTGGGCATTAACTATAAGCATGGCCTGCTGGGTTGTTGTATTTTCATGATTTTATATCTAGTTTCTTTCCCATCTTAAAACAAAAGACACTATTTCCATCAGAATTACAAACTGCCTGAGTATAATTAACGACTTTAAAACCCAGTTTTGTATTTCAGACTTTTTTTTTAACCTTGTTGGTTTATGTGGCTGGGAATATTTAAATAGGTATTGCTTATCTTCTGCTTACAGGCTTATCGGTAACAGCAGAACAAATAAATCCTCATAGTACTGGAGCTCGGAAGACAGAAACTAGAGTTGAAGAGGCCTTTCGGCACAAACAAAGAAATCCAATGGATGTCTGGCACAACTCTGCAAATAAATGTGCATGTGAGTATTTTAGATCGTTTAAAAGTGCGTGGGAAGAACTGAGAATGATACAGATTTGTTAGGAATTGGGTACACAAACCAAAGTGCTGCTGTTTTCCCACGGCTCTTTCAGTCTCTTTAGAGAGGTGAAGAGTTTGAGGGGTAAGATGTTGAATCAGAAATATATTTCTTTAGTCTTATTTGATGTTTTCTCTTCCTATTCAGTGCTTGCTGTTATAATTGAACAAAGTTTGAATATTTTCAGTTTTAAACTCTGGTTTTTGATAGAGATGTGGAGCCAATAGACTTTTTATCCACTCACGTTCTCACCTCTCATCCTTGTTATACACTGTGCAGGATGTTCTCTATATAGTGGGAAATGGAAACTCCAGCATATGGGAGTGGCTTATTTAGCAGTAGAAAGTTGATTTTTCTTAGAGAATATTTTGTGCTCAGTTTGAAAATCTGCACAGCCTTCTTTCTCTAGTTTTGTGAGATGTATTTAGAGGGAAATTTCAGTGTTCTAGATTTTTTTTTCATTTTTTATGTTGATTCACGTTGATCTATAAAATTTCTAAAAGACAAATGTTAATAAACATAGCATCTTCCTTATATAGTCCTTTTGTTTCACTTAAGATAGCCTTCCTTGGAAGATACATGTTGTTGTTCTGGTATAAAAGTGATATTACTCTGTCAATAACACTAGCCTTAATATGTTCTTTCACTAGTGGCATTGAATTTGAATGAATGAGCCTTACCCATTTTTTTTTTAGTTTTCAATAAGTGGCATTCATATGTGAGAAAGAACTTAATGGTGCATTTTGTTGCCATGAAACCGATTACAGCTATTTGGCCTAGTTCTATCTCAGATCATGACCTGGATTATATAGCATAGCACTCTAATTTAAATATCTTGAAATCCTTTACATTCTCTGCACCTGATACAAATATTTACTCATGAAAATATATTGAATATTCGCTTTAAAAAGGTTAAAGTTCCTTTAAATGTTAAAAATATTCTTTTACTCTACAAATGTGAGTTTTGTTTTTACTTACCAGTAGATGGCATATGTGACACATCATTTGTCTGTTTTACAGTAACTTACTTAAATCATAAATCTAAACATCTCTAAGGGAGAGTTGCTTTCCTAAGGTCTTGGTTTTGGGAAGAAGTTTAGTGATGTTATAAAAATTGACTCTAAAGTTTGTGCCTCTAAATGGGCTTTTCACACAGAGCACCCCTGGTAAAGGAAGTGGTATATTAAGGATTAGGTCCACAAATATATATTCCTACCACATGCCATGTACTGTGAAGATACAGAAGTGAGTAAAACAAAAATTCCTATTCTTGTGGAGCTGATATGATCAATTTCTCTCATTTTGTCAAAATTATACTAACCATTAGAAATAATTTTATAAGGAGGGGAAAAATACCTCCAGTTCTACTTCCCAAAGAATTAGAACATTTTTAATAACTTTGTTATTAGCCAGGATGAAAGCATTAGTAGTAAATTTGCTTCATTAGGGCTACTAGCCTTTGCTTAATATGTACCACATGTAAAGTAATTAAGTTGTCTCTTGATTGAGCAGAGTTCAACCTCTTTTTGCTTTAGAGTACCATGGCTTAGGGAAAAAAAGGGGAACCTCTTGAATTTTTGGTTACATGGTTGGAGAACAAGAGAGGCTACACTGTCAGGAGTGGCTTGTCAGGTAGCAAAAACCTAACAGCTCTGCCTTTTAGAGTCAGAGCAAGCTGAATGTTTTTCTTTCATCTTTAATATAGATTAGATCATTTAGCATATAGTTAATGGGATCTTACAAATGTCCATCATCTGAGCCTGTGTACCAGATTTTTTTTTTGGTGGCTGACTGGTACACAGATCCAAACCCTTGATCTTGGTGTTATGACACTGCATTCTAACCAAAGTGTACCAGCTTTTAACAGTCAACTAATACAGAAATTTTCTTATCCGTGCTGATTACCCTATAACTGTAAAGTATAAAGATAGAAATTAATAGAGGAAAAAGAATGAGGGGATAGTTTTGATGATACTACAGTTTTGAAGGAAAAATAAATTTTGAGCTAAATAAATAACTTGAATTTTGGAGATGATTTCAGAAACCTTTAGTAGATATATTCTTAAATAAGAAGGAAGAGTAATATTTATGACTAAATTTATCCATTTCTTATGCATACATTGGTGTCTTTACAGTAGGGATTAAAGATGAAAGGGTGAAAGGGTGAAACAATATATAGTGAAACACACTATATATTGTTAATAGACTATAAGTTCATATTAAGCAGTGTAAATGTATATATTGTTAATAGAGTATAAGTTCATATTAAGCAGTGTAAATATAAGAAACAAGAGCTGTCAAAAGACCGTATTCTTCTCTTATCTTTAAAAAGCAATTTTAGGGCCGGCCCGGTGGCGCACTGGAGAGTGCGCCGCTTGGGAGCACGGCGGCGCTCCCGACTATATATTGTTAATAGACTATAAGTTCATATTAAGCAGTGTAAATATAAGAAACAAGAGCTGTCAAAAGACCGTATTCTTCTCTTATCTTTAAAAAGCAATTTTAGGGCTGGCCCGGTGGCGCACTGGAGAGTGCGCCGCTTGGGAGCACGGCGGCGCTCCCGCCGAGGGTTTGGATCCCATGTGGAGACTGGTTCCCGCTCACTGGCTGAGCGCGGTGCGGGCGTAACACTGAGGGTTGCGATCCTGTTGCCGGTCCCCGGTACGGGCGCGACACCGAGGGTTGCGATCCCGTTACCGGTCAGTAAAAAAAGACAAAAAGGAAAAAAAAAAAAGCAATTTTAAAACTATGGATTAAACAATCTCACTTAGTGATCCCGTATTTGTATTTTTTTTTTAATGTCTTTTGCCCAGGATGCTTTCCAGCTTTGACATATTAATATATATATATATATATATATAATATATATATTATATATATATATAGTTGTTTTTAAAAATTAAGTCATATTTGATTTACTGCTTTTATAGCCATAGAAAAAATGGATTATTTTTACTCTCTGATGACTTACTTTCAACAAACTAATATTTAGAAATTGGAGTTAGATACCAGAAGTGATAGGGCTGTAGCTTAAGTGGTTTCCTTTAATAAGTTTTGTAATTAAGTATTCTAAAGAACATGCTGTATTATCCATGTGTCCTGTTTTGCAAAAGAAAAGGTAACTTTTTTCTTATTTAAGGGACAATGGGATAGACTTGCCTAAGCAACTACCTTTATACATATGTGGGAAATTAAAAATACTCATAAAGCTTGTGATAGTTTCTAGCATCTAAGAATTCAGTCCCCACAACTTTTGTAGGTCTCCCTGTTCACGTAACTGACTAAATACTTATTTTTAGTATTTTGTTAATGTTGTTGCCTTCATAGCAGAGGGCTTAGTTTTTCTACATATTCTCAAGTAACTTCACAAGAAGTTGATAGTGCTAGGTGAACCATTTATGCTAGAGGAAGCTAATAATTGGCTAACCAAATTGTCCCTATACCCTTCATAGGTCTTCTATTCATGATTATACTTACTGTGGATGATTCCCTTTTCTGGAGGAGAGGCAACTGAGATTTCATTGTAGACATAACTGTAATAATTCTATCATGCTATATTGGGTCATGTTTTTATTTGCTTTTATGGTTTAGGACCTATCTTTTGCTGACAAAGCACCCCCCTTCCTGGTGGAAATCAAGGGCCATGGCTCCAAACTTTCTGAGCAGCCTGGTAATGTGGTAATTTCCTAAATGTGTATATTACATGCTTGGCCCCTGGATGTTGGAGATTAGGAATACCTATAAAATAGAATCTAGGGTAGTAGACAAGATTAATGCTAAGTAAACTCATATAGAAAGTAAATTTTTAAAAGTTTCCATTCTGCAGAATTCATCCCTGACTGCATATCCATTCCACTTGTAGTTTGTGAGGATTAGTCAGCTCGAATGTCAAGAGCTAAATAGTTTTTGTTGGTGTATTACACCAGTATTGGTTTACTTTCTTTTGGGTCCTATTTAATAAACATATAAAATGGGTATTGTACTCCAAGTTCTACATATCTTTTTTCCTTCCCTGTAAAACAGTTCGGGTTCGGAGAAAATCAAGGCGGCGATCACAGTGGGGTAAAGGAATTATTAAGAAAAGGAAAGTTAATAATTTAAAAAAAGATGAAGAGGACACCAAATTTGCAGACTATGAGAACCATGCGGAGGACAGGAAATTGCTAGAAAATGGAGAGTTTGAGGTAAGCACTGACTGCCATGAGGAAAATGGAGAAGAGACTGGAGACTTATCTATGACCAATGACGAATCATCATGTGACATCATGGACTTGGACCAGGGGCAGAGGCTTAACAATGGAACAGGCACAAAAGAAAACTTTGCATCTACTGAAGAGGAAAGTTCAAATGAGTCTCTGCTTGTCAATAGCAGCAGTTCACTAAATCCGGAACAGACATCTAGGAAAGAGCCTTTTCTTAAAGGAAATTGTCTAAATGGTGAAGCCTCCATTGACAGTTTTGAAGGAATACCAGTTCTAGAGTGCCAGAATGGCAAAGTTGAAGTAGTTTCTTTTCATGTTAGTGGAAATAAATGTGATTCTGAACAAAAGATTCTTCTGGAGGACCAGTCAAAAGAAAAACCAGAAACTTCGAATGAAGATCATGCAGATGATCCTGAGAAACTAGAAGCACTGGAATGTAGCAATAATGAGAAGTTAGAACCTAGCCCTGAAGTGGAGGTTAAAGATGCAGAACTGGATAAAGAAGGTAGAGCTAAAATTTTAAAAAATCTTCTGAAGGTTTAAACTCCAGAGTTAATTCATTGCATTATTTTATCTGGTTCCTAGTGGCAATAGTTGATGAATGATTATACCCCTTTGAGAATCTTTTCAAGTTTTCATATCTTTCCCTAGAAAAGGGCAGGCATACATCCTAAATTTTGCTTAAAGTTTCAGAGGGTTTATGGTCTAGAATGTGTTGCTTTCCTGGCTGCTTACTCTTCTTCCCACCTGATATTATCACCCTTATCCTAAAGGATTTATCACTGAAAGCTGAATAAATCCACATGTGTTAAGAAGATGGAATTCCAACAGAAGAATTATTGAAGTGGGGTGGGGGTAGGCAGAGAAGACTTGGATATTATAGCAGTGTGGTATATTAGAAAGAGTCATATATATGTAGATTAAATTATCACTTCTGTTCACTTAAATCACATGACTTTGAGCTAATGACTTATACTCTCCAAGCCTGTTTTTTCATCTTGTAAATTGAACTTCAGAATGGTGGGGTTGCAGGGATTAAATAAGTCATGTATATTAATTGTCTGTAATTCATTGTAGCTGGCACGTACTAAGGTATGTTCATTCCAGACAGTCATTGTTAGTTGAATCTGAGGGCTTTTCAGTCGAAGAGGCTCCGTTGCTTTACAAAGCCAGTATCGGAGGAAGGAAACTGAACCTCACTGTCAAGTTTACCTTGTTATCAGAGAATCAGAACACTTTGTCAGCTTGTAACTTCCCATTGCTATATGATTGTTTTAAGAAATAGAAAAGGGGAGTGGTGGGTTTCTAGCCTGTCTTTATTATCATTCTTTAGCCCATAGTGGGATGGGGTGAGTTGGATATCTATCCTGCTCAGTATACATTTCCTTCCTTGACAGGTACTCTTCTCATAGTAGGCTATCTTGAAATTGTAACATGTTCTCTAAATTGTGTGGAGTATTCAGCTTTAGCCTGGGATTTAAGCTGGGTGGGAAAAGTTTTTTTGCTGCCAGTTTTTTAAGCTCTCTAGCAGAATTAGGTAGTAGGAAAGTATTATTCAAAGTCTTAGAATTCTTTTAATAGATAAAGACAGATTTCTTTCTTTTTTTTTTTTTTTGTTTGTTTTTTTTCCTTTTTGTCTTTTTTCGTGTCCGGCAACGGATTGCAACCCTCAGTGTCGCGCCCGTACCGGACCAGGACCGGCAACGGGATCGCAACCCTCGGTATTGCTCCCGCACCTCGCTCAGCCAGTGAGCGGGAACCGGTCTGTATGTGGGATCCGAACCCTTGGTGGGAGCGCCACCGCGCTCCCAAGTGGCGCACTGTAGCAGTGCGCCACTGGGCCAGCCCAGATTTCTTGTTCTTAGATGCTACCTGTTGAGAATTTTTCTTATTTCTCAATGTTTAATAATAGTAATTTTTTTTTGAAAATTTTTATTGAATCAAAATTGAGTATACATATTTTTGGGGTCCAATGTTGAGATATGTTGATCAAATCCTTTACTAGTATATATATTGCTACAAATCATAATTATTCTTTATGACCCTTGTCCAATCTCACCCTGTCCCCCTCACCCTCCCTCCTCCCCACTCTAGTTACCCTAGATTTCTTCTCTCCTTCTGAAAGAATAATGGTTATCCTGTTGATTTCTTGCTTAGATAATCTGTCCATTGCTGAGAGGTGTGATCAGTCCCCCAATATTATCATGGAGCAGATGCTTCTTCTGTCACTCTGGAATGGGCTTGGTGGAGAGAAACATCCTCTTCTTTATCTCTGCGGGTGACTCTCCTTGTGTCATAGCACTCCAGTGGCTGGCAGACCATCTGCGTGGTAGTTGTGGCATCTAGCTGCTTTTGCGGCAGACATGGTTATTGTGGTGGCTATTGTGGGCCACCCACATGGAGGTGATGTTTTTGGCATGCTCCTTGGCGCTGGCCGTGTGCCTGATTGTAGGGGGGGGGTCCTGTTCCCAGCTCCATCCCTTGGGTCCCTGGGCAGGCCCCGAGGTGCTGGCGCAGTGTGCCTGGTTGAGGGGAGAGGGGTCTGGTCCCCGACTCCAGCCTCAGGTCCCCAGGAGTACCCCAAGGCACTGGTGCAGTGTCCCTGGTTGTGTGTGGGGGTCTGGTCCCCGGCTCCAGCCTTGGGTCCCTGGGAGTGCCCCAAGACACTAGCATGGTGTGCTTGGTTGTAGGAGGGGGGTCTGGTCCCCAGAACCATGCCTTGGGTCCCTGAGGGGGCCCCGAGGTGCTGGCACAATGTGCCTGGTTAAGGGGGGGGTCCAGTACTCAGCTCCATGCCTTGGGTCCCTGGGTGGGCCCTGAGGTGCTGGTGTGGTGTGCCTTGTTGTGGCGGGGGGGGTCCAGTCCCCAGCTCCATGCCTCAGGCCCTGAAGTGCTGGCACGGTGTGTCTGGTTGTTGGGGGGTGGTCTCATTCCCGTCTTCAGCCTCAGGTTCCTGGGAGGGCCCAAGGCGCTGGCACAATGTGCCTGGTTGTGGGGGGTGGGGGGGGTCAGATCCCTTGCTCCATCCCTTGGGTTCCCAGGTGGGCCCTGAGGCACTGGCGTGGTGTGCCTGGTTGAGGGGAGGGGTTTCCGATCCCCAGCTCCATCCCTCAGGTCCCTGGGTGGGCTGTGAGATGCTGGCGCGGTGAGCCTGGTTGGGGGGGGGGGTCTGGTCCCTGACTCCATCCCTCAGGTCCCCAGGTGGGCCCCAAGGCACTGGCGCGGTATGCCTGGTTGTGGGAAGGGGGTCTGGTCCCTGGCTCCATTCCTTGGTTCCAATGGACCTGAGGCGCCGGCTGTGTGTCTGATCCGGAACTAATATTTTTGTCCTTTGCTTGCTTCTAAATTGGGGGAACTTCCTGTGGGAACCAGTACTTGAGCTCTGTGTTGAGCTAGATTGCTGCTTTGCTGTTGCTTCCCTAGGGAAGGCTTTTTGTGCAGCTCAGGGTTTAATGATTGACCTTATAGGTATTTCTGGCTCTCCAGGGACCTGGTGCACCTGGGTTGTGTAGAAACTCTGATCTGGGCCTGAGTCTTTTCATCAAACTGCACCCCATGCAATTCTATATTCCTGACCAGTCTCCTCTGAGTGGTCCTACACTGATTGTACAGATCAGCTGTCCTTGCTGTGCCCCAGTGATCCCCTGGTGGGCCCGTCTTTCCCATGGCCCATGCTGCAAACAATTCCCCTGGGACAGGCCGTGCACCAGTTCCTTGTGATGACTCACCAGCCTCTTGAGTGGCTCCATTTTTTCAGTTATTGTAGCTCCTCGCTCCTATGTGGGTCCACGGGAACCCTATTAGTGGTCTTGCTGGCCTGGGGGCTACCAAGGCCCTCTTCTCTCCTGCCGTCTCCAAGTAACACCATCTGAAGGGCACAGCTGCAGCTTTTGCCGGCTCCTGCTCCATGCTCTCAACAGTTCCAGTCTTAAAGCAGCTGTGGCATGAGATGGTCAGAGCAGTTTTTTCTTTCTCTCATCATGGCTTCTCCCACCTTCATACACTATAGGTCTCTCCTCCTCTTTTCCCCTGAGCTCCAGCAACCCCAGCTTGGTTGTTGTTACATTTTTATAGTTGTAAATTGGTTGATTTTGGGGAGAGAGTGACGCTGGGGACTGTCTATTCTGCTATCTTCCATACGAACTAGTAGAAAGTAATTTTAAGAGCAGTATTTTTTTCTGGGCTATCGTATAGACAGAACTTTAAAAAAGTGTTAAAGCTAGGGTTAAGTAAAGAATGGCAAAGAGTGGGGAAAAGGAGAAATCTGTGGTATGAGGCAGAATGGGTGCAGGAAGAGGAGTCTATTTTAATGTTATTTTTCTATGAGATTTCAGTAAGCTTGCAGAAGAGGCTTAATATTATGTTTAATTGGTGATCTAAAAGCTTTACAGATATTTGTTGTGTGAAAGTGTGACCCGAAGTTTTCATTTGGAATTGTCAGAACAGTATTACCTAGTGCAGTGATTCCTAATCTGAGTTCTCAGGCCTCTAGAAGTCTATGTATGTAGTAAGAAGGATCAGTACTCTGTTTTAACAAAACTCCTAGCATATGTTAATTGAGCTATAAAGGCTTTTACTTTAAAGACTGCCTAAAATATTTCTCTGATATATCATGATATATGAGGGTGCTTCAAAAAGTTTGTGGAGAAGTAGAACTAAAAGATAATAGGAATCTTTCTATGAACTTTTTAAAGTACCCATATGTTCTTTTACTGTTGATCTGTAGAGCAGGCATTGATGAGAAGAAAGAGTTTAAAGACTTGGGAGTAGGAGGGCTAATGCAGGGCGGAGGAGGAAGGTTCTCTTTAGTGCCCCTGACATGGGCCAGGTCCTGTATGAAATTCCAAAAAACAGTTAAGTTTGTTTTTGTGTTCCTTCCCCCTCAGCTTCCTCTTAGAGTAGGTCTACTTTGGAGAAGCATAGGGCTCAATGGTTTATCCGCCATCTCTCCCCCTCAAAGTGCCTGGTGCTTCCTCAAAATTTCTGTTTTTTCAGTGTGGTTGGTCTCAGAAAGATATTAGGAGGAAAGTAGTTAGATTATTCTAATTCATTCTAAGGTAGGAAAGAACACCAGCCCTATTACGGTTTTAAAAGGTTTATATTTTTAAGAAAAGAATGTTATAACCTAGATCAGTCTCTAATAGAATTTCAGGCAATGTTGAGGAAAATGTTTTAGGTGGGGAGGCAAGTTTGTAGACAGGTTGGCTCCACTTTGTGTTAATAACTGCTTTTCTAAATTGCTTCCCTTCTAGTTCTGAAAGCTCCAGATTTCAAAATGATAGCTATCATAAAGAGTGAAGGCTGTTTATAAGTCAGTGCTTAGAGGTGAAGATTGTTTTTATTTTCATTTTATTGGGTATGTTTATTAGATGATATTCTAGTATAACTTGGCTTTCATAGCCATGATTTAAGCCATGATTTAATTCTCTTTAATTTGGGTTACTTATTCTTACCAAAAAAAAGTCATTCATCATTTAAAGAATATACCCTTTTTCAATTCAAAGGATTTGTGGTGGGTAAAAGAATTTATAGTTGCTTAGGACTGATTTTTCTTTTTTAACTTTTACTTGCTGTAGTGCATTTTTTTTTTCTCTCAATCGTAGGTGCTTCTAAAGTAAAGAAATACCGTAAATTAATTTTAGAGCAGGCGAAAACAACAAGCCTGGAACTAGTTCCAGAAGAGCCATCTGAGCCTGTGCCACCTCTTATTGTTGATCGTGAAAGATTGAAGGTAAGTTTAGCTATTCCCAGTCAGTTTTAAATGGATGGAAGGAGATTTGAATGTGTTTGTAGACCGTTGAATAAAACTAATTTTGGAAATCTCCTGTTTTAACCTACTAATATAAGTGCCTGAGGGCATGCAGTAAAAAAGAGTTATGTGTGTTTTGAGGGTTTGAAAGATGTGGGAATAGTCTTGGTAATAAACTAAGCCCTAGCATCTTCTAACCTCAGTTGTCACTGTTACACCATAGCATTTTGGTGCCCATTGTCTAACCATTTGAATATAACTGTTCCAGTTTGACTAGTGAAATCAAACTACATTTTATTCTCTTTCCTTCTCATTTTTCTTAGAAATTGCTTGATTTGTTGGTAGATAAAAGCAACAATCTGGCAGTTGATCAGCTTGAGAGATTATATTCCCTTCTTAGTCAGTGCATCTACCGTCATCGTAAAGATTATGACAAATCACAACTTGTAGAGGTAAGTGCTTAGTTCATCTGTAGAATAAACAAATAGGTTCTTTTACTTGCCCCTCAAAAAGAAGTTAGTTTGCCTAAGTTGTATCTTTCACCAAGTAACTGAAGAATGTTTTGAAGATTTAAGATTAGAAGAATCATTAAGAGTTGCAGTTTGAAGAATAAAGGCTTTCTGTACCATTTTGTCTCAGAAATGATGTGCTCTGGGTTTTTTTGTCAGAACACAGAAATACATGGTTCTGGGTTGGACAGAATAGTATGTCACAATTTCTTCTGACATGCTGATTGAGCACATCACTTGGGCCTGCTGGATGTGGGCGTGGCCCCACAGTCTTTAACACTAATCCCTAGGTAGCCACTGCTGATCTAATGGAATTGGTGTGGGCAGTGAGACCTATTTGCCACCACACTAGCGGTTGGAAGAGAACTTAAAGTGATTCTCATTTAATCAAATCTAGTCCTATAAAGTAGTTACACGAAGGAGTGGTTTGTCCTTTTTCTTAGATATTCTTTGAGATGAACCATTTCCTTTCTAGACAATTTTGGACCATAGGGAGGTTCTTCTCTTACAAGAGCTTATGAACTTATGTCTCTGTTCATATAATTTACACCGTTAATCCACACTTCTGCATTTTGACGTCTTCTGAGCAAATGTTAGTCCTCATCTACCCACTAAATGGCTATGTTATTCCTCATCTACCCACTTAATCAGACTCTCTTTGTTCATTTGTCCATTAGTTTGTTTATCTGGTGGCCTATTTATTAAATATTTATTGAGTACCTACCATGCCAGATACTGTGCTAAGTGTTTGGGACACAAAAAACGAATAAGACAAAAGTCCCTGCTCTCAAGGAACATTTCTAGTATATTAAAGATTTATGTGTAGAGGATATGGTTATTTTTCATATGTTATAAGGAACATGGGATTTGAATCAAAGCAAGAGAGCATATAAAAATTATTTTGTAAACTTTTACGAGTTACAATTTTACAAAGCTATATAGAAATACATAGAAATATATAGAAATTACAGGAAAGCACAATTGAGAAAATAAAAACATCACCCATTACCACCATGTAGAAGAAACTAGTCAGTATTAATCTTTTGGAATATCTTCTAACCTTTTAAAATGTATAGATGTATATAACATGTATAAATGTATGAATATATATTTAAAAATTGGGATCATATTGTATATTTTGTTTTATAACCTGATTTTTTTCCTACTAAGCAATGTATGTTAAAACATTTAGCAGGAGTAATTTTTTTTAAAATTACAATATTGTTTATATACGTTGTAGCAGGAGTAATTTTTTTTTTTTTTTTTGTCTTTTTCCGTGTCCGGCAACGGATCGCAACCCTCAGTGTCGCCCCTGTACCGGACCGGGACCGGCAACGGGATCGCAACCCTCGGTGTTGCCCCTGCGCCTCGCTCAGCCAGTGAGCGGGAACCGGTCTGTATGTGGGATCCGAACCCTCGGCGGGAGCGCCACCACACTCCCAAGCGGCGCACTATAGCAGTGCGCCACCGGGCCGGCCCGTAGCAGGAGTAATTTTGATTGATCATATGGAAGAACTTTTTGATCAGATGATAATCTGTTAGTATAGCTTATTCTACAGAGACATAGAGAAGAATTTCTTTGGAGCTGTTTAAAGGGAGAAAAGAAAGCCACATGTCTAAGCTTTATTTATATTTGCCCATTTGAGTGAAATGTGCAGGGTAGAGTTCTTTACATTTTTTTAATTCTAGAACTTCTTTGTTGATATCATTTGATTTCTTTAGCTTGAATAGATTGAGTACTCTGCAGCAGTGAAACATCTCTCAGTATGGAATTTGGAACCCTCCTAATCTAGGGGCTTAGTTTAGGGAGGGGACGGGACTGATAGCAGAATCAGCAGTGAGTAGCTTTCCTGGTGGTAGTGATGGCAGTCATTCATTTTGGCTCCTCCCCCCCCCCCTCTTTTAGCTCTGGTCATAGTGAATAGAAATGGAAACAGGCTGCATTCTCCTTTTTTGCATAATCTTCACTACATTGAATACATTCATCTTGCTTTGGGAGTTAGTAGAATGTAATGAGTAAGGAAGGGCTCAGGTTCTGGAGTGAGGCTGCCTGTATTCCTTATTCTGCCATTTATTAGCTATCAAATTATTTATCCCCTCTGTGCCTCAATTTCTTTACCTGTAAAACGGAGTTCATAATAATACCTATCTTCAACCTTCAACATTGTTGTGGGAATTAAATTACATATATATTTTACATATGTTTATATATATATATATATATATATATATATATATATATAT
>NW_007727158.1:266693-305996 GCF_000696425.1 Galeopterus variegatus | reverse complement strand
CCTCGCTCAGCCAGTGAGCGGGAACCGGTCCGTATGTGGGATCCGAACCCTCGGGCGGGAGCGCTGCCGCGCTTCCCAAGCGGCGCACTATCCAGTGCGCCACCGGGCCGGCCCATATATGTTTATATATTTACTTATTTATATATAATATATATTTTATATATGCTTACTTATATATGAACACATAAATATATATAATATATAACATCTAAATATTTATATATAGTCATACAAAGATATAAATACTTGCTTATATATTATATTTATATATTTTATATATCTATAAATTTCTTAGTACAATATCTGGTGTAATAAGTTACTCATATTACTGACATAATAAATTACTCATTGAGTGTCACTATCGTCATCCGCCTCCTTAGCCTAAATATAAAATAGGAGGTACTTTTAAGTGTCTAGAGCAGCAGACAGGCTATAGAGTAGGTATGCTATTGTAATCAGGAAAATATTCAAAGTTTAACTTGTATCTCAAATTCTTTCTGCATAAATTTAAAGCGAATTCTTTCATAATGAGGCCTACCTTTGTCTTTCCCTATTAGAT
Source organism: Galeopterus variegatus (assembly GCF_000696425.1). NCBI lineage: Eukaryota > Metazoa > Chordata > Mammalia > Dermoptera > Cynocephalidae > Galeopterus > Galeopterus variegatus. Next base: position 305,437 of record NW_007727158.1, on the reverse strand, counting down.
AACATGCATTTTTTTTCCTTTATAGGAGATGGAAAGAACAGTTCATATGTTTGAGACATTCCTATGAACTTTCAAGATGAGTGGTTTATCCTCTCCAATCTGCTCCTGAAAGAGCAGTCTTCTGAGCCATTCAATTTCCAATTGCACCAATTATGTGCAGAGCCTTGATGTAAAGTGCTCTCTCACTCATTCTTTCTCTCTGAATTTGGTGCTATTGTCTCAGGTACCTGAAACCAACCAGCCTACAAGAACCAAACAGAACTTCAGAAACATGTTGTATTTTCCACAAATAAAAAATACAACCCCCCAGCTTGGAGATTTTGGTGCTACAGAAACTGCTTTCGCTTCTGCTCCTCTTTTCGTGCACTCTCTTTTGGAGACTTCTCTCTTAGGGAGCAGGCCAGCAAACATGAAGAAAATGGATGGGGCAGTTCTAACTGTGTTGAATTGTTTAAAGAGTGGGCGACCTGTTATTTTTTTTCCTCCTTTCTACTCCTTTTGTCACATCCCTCTACCCCCCACCCCAGGTAATGGACTGAAACCTGTTTTAGAGTTCGCGATGGTACATTCTGGTGGGAAGCTGAAGAAACTGGATGAAATTAGATAAGGCTCTTTAGAACTGCCTTTAATGTGCCTTTTATTCATTTGAGAAAGATAAGGCTAAAGGGATGGGCTTGTTTGTAGCAAATAAATTACAATGTTTTCTTTGGTCACAACCTTGGAAATAAGTTTTGATACCCTGTGTCATTAAGAGACAACCAGTGTTTTGGTATTAAATGCCTGTCTTGTTCTCAAAGCTCAATCAGTACACTCAATAAGCCACATAATATACTGAAATTCCTGTATGGTCTGTTTCTGTTTGAGAAACACGTGATAAAACAACAACAACAAATAATACACAGTCCACAGAAAAACCCACACACCCAGTGATGACCAGAAAATAAATAGTGACCATTCTTTCTTCTGTCAGTGGCAATTTAGTAGTTATTCATGTTTGAGTTCCCAGAAAAAAATGATTTTCATGTGTAGTAAATTGTTATTGTTTTGTTTTAAAGCCAGGACTTGCCAAATGGACAGAAAAGAGAGGAATTTGTCAGAAGCTCCATAAAATTCATTTTCTATATGCATAATTGCGAGTGAGCTCTGATATGGTCCTTGAATAACAGTATTATTGTTTAAATCCCTTCTCATAAACTTAACTTCACAACTCTTCGCTTTGATTAGAACCCATTTTGGATCGTGTTAAGTGATTTCTGTGAATTGTACTTACCTGAAATTAATTATGGGTTACTAGTTTTACAAAAACTTTCTACAAATTTGGAGACACAGTCTAGGCAGTTGCAAAGAGGCAAAGGGAGTGCAGTGACATTTTTTATCAGATGATTTTTAAACAAAAAGGTAGAAAATTTTGCTGACAAGTTGGCTTGATGTCTTCATTCATTATAGCCGTTAACTGCAGGTGTGTCTTTCCAATATATGCAACACATGTAGTTTGGGTTTTAATTAGGGCAAATGGTCTTGGACTACTGCAGAGATACTGAGCTACCTCAGCTTTTTGTATTTTAGTTACCAACAGTGTTTACAGACTCCTGTAATCACTTTGCCACCGTTTACATGGCTGAAGCTAAGGTACTTTCTCCTTGTCTCTGGCTATTTGTAGTGGGCAGAAAGCACACTTTGGCCATTGGCTACTGCAGTAATCTTAAATGCTTCTTTGTATTTACATTTCCATTTAATGTCTTCTAATTCTAGCTTAATTTTATTTAAATGCCACTTGTTTTCTTTATACCTAGTCTATGAAGTTTTCGTAATATTCAGTTAGTCGTATAATTCAAGATGCTACCCATGTAGACACTGTATTTTTAAGATGGGCAAGTGCGATTAACGATGAACCATTTTAAAGGGGAGGTTATTTGAAACCTCTAATTTGATTATTGGGAGGATTTTCATGCTTTCTTTAGTATTTATTACCATCATACCAGTTCAAACTATTTTACTGTCTAATACATTAGCATTTTGTATTTTGATGGAAATTGTTACAGAATTTAAAGATTTGATGAAATAAGATGTAGCAGATTTTTTGTAGCAAGTTTCTGGTAAAAGGGTTTTTTGCAAGTCTCAGGTTCTTGCTGCACTATTTTTTTTTAAATATTTATTCCAGTTACTCTAATTCAGAAGCATTCTGTTCAAGTAACAGCAGCACTTGTGAAAGGAAAAACACGCACATGTTTTTAGTAGCTTACTAAATTTGTACAAGTTAAGATTTTAGCCATCAGTGAGTTTGACAAGGGAAATTTATTTATGTTCAGCATTAATATGCTTACAAAAGATCAAGTTGGGTTTTTTAAATTGTAATGTTAATGAAGATGGAGAAATTGGAGGCAACCTCAGTATAGGAACTGCCACTTTGAACAGTTTAGGTCTTAAAGAGAAAGCCAGTCTAAAGCCAAGGGGAGAAAAATAAGCTGAAATTGTACCAACTCCTCTGGCCCCATTTCCCCCTCAAAAGAAAAACACTACACCAGTTTTGCTTATTTTACAGATATCTGGTGGTTCTGTGGTTTAAAGCAGCTTGTGAAATTATCCAAGTGGAATCAAGTTTGTTTACCTTTCTGTAAGTTCTTAATTTTTGCTGTATAGCATTGGCAAAAAATATATACAAATTGACCTCTGTTCTTATTTCCTATTGTGAGCATTATAAATGATAAGCTCCTGTGCAAAACCTTGCTCTCAGATCAGTAAAATATGTATCTCAGCACAGCTTAGCAATAGCTCATGCTCAGCTGTGGGGACCTTGGGGACCCTGGGAGCCTTTTGAAGATGATGGAACCGCACTAGGGTTGAAACTGATGGCTGTGGAGTTGATTGTGTTTTCGAGCTTGAATCTCACCTGTGATTAATTTTTTTGTTTGTTTTACATCTTTTCGTGACTTGATTTTTCTCATATGCCAATGTATTTATAGGTTTACTGGGTTTTATTTTTGGGGAGTGGGGTGGTAATTTCTTATCTTCCCTTTTTTGATTGAGTTGGTTCAGCTATGGTGCTATTCAGTAGGTATCTTCATTGTCAGGTCCCGTAGCTGAATGCCATTGTTATTATAATTATTATTTGTAATCATATTGTAAGCTTGAATTTGGGCTTGTACCTGCATCTTTTGTATTTTGTACATTTGGTTACTTAGACTTTGGGAGTCCTTTTTGGTTTCAGTCATGTATGTCTACTTTGTAGATTAAGTGGACTTCATCAACTATGGTCTATTTTGGATTTGTAGTTTAATTTAGAATTGTGTTAAATTGATGTTTTGCATTTGACTTCCTTTTACATTAGTTTGAAGTAAATTATTTAATTTTTGAATTCTGGAATTTGAACATTTACTGTAATTTGTAATATAACTGCTGTGAAATACTTGAATAAAGATGACAAGAAAAACATGTCTTTCTTTAGCTTAATTATGATAACTGTTGGCTGCAAATGTAGTGCTGCTTTTCTAGCTGATTTAATCTGTTTTACAGATGGGGCATTATTGATGTTTATTAAGCAACCAAAAAGTCTTGTTATGTGTTCCTTTTATATTTTAAGTACACTTCAGGATATTTTAGCTGAAAGCATTTTCTGTTAAGAAAGTATGGTTTTAATTTCAGCTGAAGATTGTCTAAAATATGTTTATAGAAACGAATGATTACTTTTGAAATTTGTTTTTCTAACTGGAAGACTATGCCATAATATATGATCAGGTAGTATGGTTCATTTATTTTATAGTGTTTCCCTTTTTATCAGGTTATCAGCATACTTTGAAAAACACAGTACATAATATGGAGAGAGATTTCATACCAGCGTTCTGAAGGGCTTTCCAAGGGGATAGAATGTTCTTGGCTTTAGAGTGCTATTTTGCTGTCTGCCTTGAAACACCTTTTTATGTTCCTTTACTACACTTATCTTCCTCAATAAAAATCCTTAATTCTTTTGTTCTTTTTTGAATTACAGTGAAAAGGAACTAGTTGAATTTGAGTAAGACTTTGTTTTTCTTGATTTTGCAGATTGTGTAATTTTTACTTTTGATTGTCTGTATAAAAAGATTGGTAATGAGAAACCAAAGTGTTTTTTTTTTTTTTTTTTTTTTTTTTGTCACTTCAGCTTGAGACAAGAATTCCCACCCTCATGCTGTCCCAGTTCTATGACGGGTTGAAGTAGGAACAGTGCATCTACTGACAGTACCTTGTTCTAGCAAACAAAGCAAATAGGTTGCCACCTAACTGTGAACAACTTTGTTAGTGCCTTAAGTAATCCCGAAACTCAGTTTTAACTTGGTCTGGTGTTGCCCGCCCCACGCTCAGCCAGTGAGCGAACCGGCCATCCTTATATAGGATCCGAACCCGCGGCGGGAGCGACAGTGCGCTCCCAGCGCCGCACTCTCCCGAGTGCGCCACGGGCTCGGCCCTAAACCAAAGTGTTTTGACAAAGTGTTGTTCAGAGTTCTGAGAGGGTACCAATTAATTCTGTTTAGGAATGAAGAAAATGAGGCAAGCCTTCAGAGCTGATATTTTATTTGCTCTTTGCCTCTATCAGGCTTTTCTAGAGTCTAGCCCTACTTCACCAAAATTTTTTCTTGGTTTCTTGTGACCTTTCATATTATATCATATCAGATGTATTGGTATAGCTCATTTTGATCTTTCTTCAGAACTTAGTTGTATTCTCTACTGCATGACATAGTAAGTTACTAATGTTATACAAAACTTAGTAATTTATTCACGTGGGAATGGGCAGATACCAAAAAGTATCATATTTCTTCTGTATTCCCTATAGGAATTTAAAACAATGCTAGACACATAGTAGATGCTTATTTAATTCTTTTGCTTGACATGGAAAGCTGAAATTTACCTAAATTATTTTTTCATTCAACAGACATATGGTGAGTGCCTACCATGTACCAGGCACTGTTGCAGGTTCTGGAAATAATGCAGCAAACTAAACAGAAAAAGCCCTTGTCTTCATAGAGCTTAAATTCTTTTAGATGTTATATGCCAGGTTTCTGTAACAGATGATCAGGTGATCAGAGTTTATTTTTTTTAAAGTGTGATGCTCTTAAAAGCTCTTTAAAAGCTATTTAAGCAGTGAATGAAGCATTTTGTAGTTAAGAATTTGCCAAGAGGGTTGGCCCATGGCTCACTTGGGAGAGTGTGGTGCTGATAACACCAAGGCCATGGGTTTGGGTCCCTATATAAGGATGGCCGGTTAGCTCACTTGGGAGAGTGTGGTGCTGACAACACCAAGTCAAGGGTTAAGATCCCCTTACCAGTCATCTCTTAAAAAAACAAACAAAAAAGAATTTGCCAAGAACTCTTTTTTTCCCTCCATGCTTTCCTGATATTTTCCATCTTGGTGAGAATCTTACCTGTCATCCTAAATTTTTATCTTGTTTATGGCCCATCTCATTCTAATCACACAGCACGTTCTGTTCATATTTTCCCCCTAAGCACATCTCATTTCCACCACCCTTTCTTCATTTTTCTTGCTGCTTAGTTTGGGCACTAATCCTTTTGTTTGGACTGGTGTAATAGCTGTCAGTTCAGTAAGCATTTAAACATTTATTTAGTGCCTACAGAGTGCTAGGTATTGGAATATAAAGATGAACAAGACATTGTGTCTGTCTTCAAGGAGATTTTTATAATTTAACGTACTTGTATCACATTCACTAGGTGCTAGGGACTGTTCTGAATGCTATACAGATACAAATGAAAACTCTTTTCATCCCACGAGAACTTTCTGAGATAGAACTTTCTTATTATTATTTCCATTTTACAGACTAGGAATCTGAGACATAGGTTAAGTAATTTGCTCAAAGTCACATAGCCAGAATTCAAATGCAGGCAGTTTGGCTCCAGAGTTGATGCTCTTAATCAGTGTTTGACCTCTTCTCAAGGGGGTAGACTGGTACACAAACATTGTTTCAGTATAATATGGCATGAGTTAAAATTGAGTTATGCATAAGGCACTGTAGATGCACAGAGGAGGAGCATATAGCCCAAGCTCAAGAAAGTCTTCCTGGGAAACCAGTGACTAAGCTGAAAGCATCAGAAAGGGAAGGGCCTTCCAGGCAGAAGAAACAACAAAAGCATAGGCTGAGAAAGGAAATAGCATGACAGCCGCAGAGAAAAGTACAAGCAGTTCTGTATCACCACAGGTCAACATCTATTTAACAGATTTTTTTGAGCAACTGACATTTGCCAAGCAGTTCTCTGCACTGGGGTTTCAGCTGAGGACAGGACAGCAATGTCCTTATTTTTTTGGAGCTTACAATCTAGTGGGCAAAGAATAAACCAATAAGATGTTATCTAACGGTGGTACATGCTTGGAAGACAATCAGTGTAGTTGTAGTAATAGTAGCAAACATCTGAATGTCAGGGATTATTGTAAGCATTAACCTTTTAATCATCACAGCAATTATGTAAGGTAAGTACTATTGTTGGTCCCATTGAACAGAAGGGGAAAGTGAAATACAGAACGGTTAAGCACCTTGCTCCAGGTTACACAGCTAATGGGTGTCAGCTGGGATCCTATCATGTGGCTTTAGAGCTTGGATTCTTAACTGATCTATCATTAAGGTGAATGATAAATTTATTTGCCCTTACTCAGGTTTTTTTCTTTCTATTAAACATTTTTTAAACAGAATACTACAGAGAATAATACAACGTGCATGTTGATCTATCATTAAGGTGAATGATAAATTTATTTGCCCTTACTCAGGTTTTTTCTTTCTATTAAACATTTTTTAAACAGAATACTACAGAGAATAATACAACGTGCATGTTCCCCCCATCCAGAATTAAATGTTAACAGTTGGTCATATTTGTTTTAGTTCTTTTTTAAAGAAAAAGTATGTATATGGTTTAAATCCATTTTCTACCCCTCCCCAATCCCATACCTTTGCTTTCTTCACCAGTGGCAGCCACTCTGATGACTTCGCTGAGTATCCTTCCTGTCTGTGTTTTTAATTCTTTTATTTGAGAAGGTAATAGTCTGCTGCTGGAGCCAGACCGAGTTTGAATCCTAGTTATGTCCCTTCTTGGCTTTGTTAAGTGTAGCAAGTTGTTTCACTTCTCTGTGTGTCAGTTTGCTTATCTGTAAGATGGGGAATAATGTGTAGCACCAACTCGATGGTGGTTACATATTTGAGTGAATACATGAATAAAGCACTTAGTACCAGGCGTGTAGCAAGTGCTCAGCAAATTTCAGTCATCACTCTAGTTTTTTACAAGTATTATATTTGTATGTATCCATAAAAGTTGCTTTATGGGTTTTAAGAATGTATTTATTTATTTCTAAAGTCAGAAATACATGTATATGGTTTAAAGAATAAAGTAGTTCTAGAGGCTGTTATAAAAACCAACAATCCCTGATCCTCCTCTCCTCCCCCCATAAGAAATATGGGGGAGGGGGGAGCCAATTGTTTTTGATACCTGTGAGTATTTTGGTATTAATGTCTGGCATTTCTAAATAATATTTTTATATGGCTACTTTTCCCAGTTTTAGCCATTATCTTTTGATTTCCCACCATGGAAGAATATAATCACACCTGCCCTCAACACATACCCACACTTGTCTTCTCATTTTCCCAGTCGGTTATAATTTCAGTTAGATCATTATTCAGTATTTGCATTACTATGACTATGTAAAAACTATCAACAGCCGAGTGTTTAGTATACTATGATGATCTTTCCTTTCCTGTGCACCTTTTGGTTAATAATAGTCGTGGTGGTTCTTTTTTGTCTGGTTTTCTAGTGTATAACCACCAGTTTGTTCCTGAATTCATCACTAGCAATCTCCCTTCTCAGTATCTTCAGACATATAAGGTATTCTATCATTTCATTTTCATGAGAAAATTTCTCCTGGAACATTCTAACGTTTTCCAGTTTTACATTGGTGTACACCAAAGTCTTGCATAGCCATATTCTTGGGATCTCCCTTCACTAACATCTTCACCTTTTTCTTGTACTGATTCCTGTTTCTAGACTCCATTGTCATTTATATCCTGTGTTGCTGCTGAGAAATCCACTGCTATTCTGATTCTTGACCCATTATCCTGATTTTGTTTTCCTCTTTTAAAGCTTTTAGAATCTTCACTTTTCCCCTGATGCTCTGGAGTGTCACAGACCTGTCTGGGTATGTGTCTGTGTTAGACTTTCTGTGGGCCTCTCCACTCTGGAAACCCGTCCTTCAGTTCTGAGAAATCGTCCTGTTATTTATAGATGATTTACTTGCCTTTGTTTTCTTTGTTCTTTGTTTCTAGAACTATTATAATTCAGGTATTGACCCTCTTAGACTGTTCTGTAAATTCAGTTATTTCCTTCCTAATTTTTATTTCTATATTTAGTTTTTTAAGAGCTACTTTGGGTTCTCTTGATTTTTAAAGTAGCACTTTGTTTTTGTTTCATGGATGCAAGAATCGGCTCATCTTTCTGAGAGTATTCATAATGATTTTTTTCCTTCTTAGTTTTTCTTTTCCCACATAGTCTCTTTTTTCCCCAAGTTGCTTTTACTGCTTGTTTTGGTTCCTGTTTATTATTACAAGTTTTACTCAAATATTTGGTAATTTTTTGCTATCTGCTCATATTTAAGAGTGGGGCACTAAAAAGCTGCTTTCAGAACATGAGGCAAAGGACTGGCCTGTGGCGCAATTGGGAGAGTGTGGTGCTGATAATACCAAGGCCATGGATTCGGATCCCTATATAGGGATGGCCGGTGAGCTCACTTGGGAAAGTGTGGTGCTGACAACACCAAGCCAAGGGTTAAAATCCCCTTACTGGTCATCTTTTAAAAAAAAAAACAAAAAACAAAAAACATGAGGCGAGAGTCTCCTCATAAGAGAGTGGCAGAGTCTTCTCTGGGAAATACAACCAGCACAAGAGGAAAAAAGCTAAAGATAATAACACTGGGGGTTTCCTTATGAAACCATCTAGCCAAATCACCTGACAGAGTTGTATAGACTAAAAATAATAAATGAAAGTTGAATAAATGTTGGCTACTTTTAAATGTAATTCTCTATTCCATTAAGAACGGGTGCTGAAGGGCCGGCCCCGTGGCGCACTCTGGAGAGTGCGGCGCTGGTCGTGCAGCGTCGCTCCCACCGTGGGTTCGGATCCTATATAGGACTGGCCGGTGTGCTCACTGGCTGAGCGCGGTGTGGGCGACACCACACCAAGGGTTGTGATCCCCTTACCGGTCACGAAAAAAAAAAAAAAAAAAAAAAAAAAAAAAAAAAAAAAAAAAAGAACTGGCGCTGAAACTCTAGTTTGGTCGGTTATCGCAATGAAGTCTCTCAGTGGGAATGTGTAGTGTTGGATTATTTTTTCAAATTATTTTAAGATTCTAGAATATTTGTATGTACTCCTTTTGTTCTCTCCCACTTTTGCCCTCCTAACCTAGTTTTCCTTGCATTAGGCCAGTATATTAGATACAAGAACTCAGGGGGAATTAAAGTGTTCTTTGGAAGATTTTGCACTGATTTTCCCCCTCCCCCTTTAGGAACAGTAATTATCTTCAGAGTGCTTGAAGGTGTTGGAGTGAGGCTCCCTTTGACTTGATGCTAACTGTTAATACCAACTATTAATGCCATCTGTGTTCCTGACAGCATCTCTTGTTCCAGAAACAAACCCCTTGGGAGGGGTTAACGTGGCAGGTCCAAAATGCCATACACCAACGGTCACTATTCTTCCTGGAATTTCTCTTTCTTACCGGAATTCTGGCCATCTAGTACTTTTTCAGGTTAGTGTTTTGACTAACAGAAGGACTGTAGCTTCAGAGAAAGAAGTCCTGTACTAACCAATCCTTTCCTCCTCATCTCTGATGAGCTTCAAGCCATGGAAGGCGAAGGAAGTGTGGACTGGAGAAAAAAGGTGGGTAAAGCAGAAAATAAAAGTTTACAGTTTTTCTTACATTTGTGATACCTTTTATAAGTTGTGATATCTTCTATAAGTTACCTAAGCCTTTCCCCTACTACTCATCTGCTGGTGATAGGGAAGTTACTAGTGACCATTCTATTCAGGTGTTCATTACAACAATGCTTCTAATGTCATATGGCATCATGGATTAATTGCTAGTGAGTTGCTAAGTAAGTATTGAATTTAAAGGGCCAACATTTTAATGGGTTGTAGTGGTTTGGGGAGATGCAGGTCAAATAGCCAGTTTGGAAAACTGAGTATACTGGTTTAGAATCAGGGTAAATACAAGACAGTGTGGTAGAAGATACAGCTGTATAGGTAGTTTGGGGTCTTGTTATGGAGGGTAAGTGTAAAGATATTTGTACTTTGTCATGTGATAATCCTTTAATGTTTTGAGTAGCATCATGACATGATTTTAGAAATATTAATTTGGCAGTAATATATGAAGTGGAAAATAACTATTTCCTTTCAACAAGATATATTAACTACCTGGCATATGCTAAGTATGTGCTAGGCACTGGAGTTATTACAAAGCTAAGTAAAACAGTCTCTACACTTGGAAATAACTATTCAGTACAAAAAGACATATTAAGAAAAATTTTAAACAAATTTGGTTAAGTGCAGTGATAATGGTTTAGTTGAGGTGCTGTTGGGGCACAGAGGAAGGGAACTTAACCTACCTTAGGGATTCTTGGAAGGGGTTTTTTCTGGTAGATATGGTATCTTAATAGCATCTCAAGAAATGAAAGAATGTAGTGTAAAAAAAAAAAAAAAAATGGGGAAGAACATTCCAGGCAGAGGAAGCAGTATAAGTAAGGCACAGACACAGGCAAACATGCTAAGTCCGGGCAACTATGGGCAGTTCTAGTTTGCTTTAGAATAAAAGAAAGTAAAGAAGGTATTAGAGGTCAACAAGGACTTTATATGCCACTTTTGTGTTACAGGTGAGAGTTGCTACAGACCTGAACTAGGGAAGTTATAGTAAGGTTGGTGAGAAAAACAGTTTCTAGGAAATTTTGAGGTAAAAATCCATAGGACTCAGTGATTGGAGGTTGGGATGAAGATAAAGAGGGATCTGGAATTGCTCTTAGGTTTCTGCCTGGGTGATCAGGTAGATAATAGCACATTACCTGAGAATGAACAGTAGGGGAGACCAAATCTGGGATGAACGCAATATTGGACATTTGGATATCCAGGCCCAGCAGACATTTAGATAAATATATCTAAAGCTTGGGAGAGTACAGAGCTAGAGACTTTTGAGGTTAGCTGCTCAGAAGTGGTTGTCGAAACCATGAGCATGAATCAGATGGCACAGGCAGTGCTTTAGAAGGGGAGTGGAAATGGAAGGTAGAGGAGCAGCAACGCTGAGGCAGCAGGTTGGAGATGTCTTACAATTGAGGCTAATCATACCTTCTTAAAAGCAGAACAGCCAAGAGTGGTGTCATGGACCTCAGGAGAATTTTTTGTTCAAAATTGACAGCAATACCACATGTTCCAGTGGAGGCCAGTAAGATAAGTACTAAAATATCACCAGTAGGTATGGGAATTTGGTGATCTTTGTTACTTTCAGGAGAAAGGGAAGGAGTGAGAGCCTAACTAGAGAAGGACACAGGGTTGAGAAAAGGATTTTGATAAAAATGAAAAAACTGAGGATGTTTCTACTCTGAAGAGATGGAGATCATGGTAGAGGTGGTGAGGATAACTAAAGCAGCTAACCTTTATTGAAGATGCACTGGATTCCAGGCCCTCTTGAAAGGGCTTTACATGTATTAGCATTTAGTTTTTACATCAACCCTATGAATTAGATACAGTACTATCATTGTCCAAGTTTTACTAATGGGGAGAGTATATCACAGATTGTTTACTTGCTGAAGACAAGTTAAACAGATGACTAGTTAAACAGCATAACCAGGGTATGAACCCTGAGATTCTGACACAAGAGCCCAGTTATTTATCACTATCCTATTATTGCCTTAATAGAAAGGTGGAGACTGAAGATGGGGAAAAGAGGTGATAATTAATGGATCAAGATTCCTGAATCTAGGGCCGGCCTGGTGGCGCACTGGAGAGTGCGCTGCTTGGGAGCGCGGCGGCACTCCCGCCGAGGGTTCGGATCCCGTGTGGTGACCGGTTCCCGCTCACTGGCTGAGCGTGGCCTGGGTGCAACACCGAGGGTTGCGATCCCGTTGCCAGTCCCCGGTGCGGGCGCGACATCGAGGGTTGCGATCCTGTACCGGTCAGTAAAAAAAAAAAAAAAAAGATTCCTGAATCTAGGGGGATTTTATTTCAGAAGACCAGAAACGGGTACAGGTGGATGTGGTAAGTTTGGGGTTAGGATGGGGTATTGTGAAGTTTAGGAAATTAATACCTGATAACTTCCATTTTTTTCATCAGGTATTTATATATTGAATTTATACTTTTTAACTGTAAAGCATAACACAGATATGAAAAACTGCTTTAAAAAATGTAAAGACTAATTATTAATTATTGTAAGGTGTAACCACCACCCAGATAAAGAACATAACACATTGTTAGCCAATCCAGAAGCTTTCCACATGCTCCATTCTAAGGAAAATCATCTTTTCCTCCCCAAATGTAACCACTATTCTAACATTTACGGTAATGACTTTTGTGCTTTTCTTACAGTTTTATCACCTGTGTGCATTTCTAAACTCTACATTTAAGTTTTTCCTATTTTTTCTCCTTTGTCTTTTAAATCTCTCTATCTACAGATTCCACCTTAATCTCTCCTTTTTCCTTGCCATTACTTTGTTGAAGAAACCAGGTTTTGACCTATTGCATTTCCCACAGTCTGGATTTTACCGATTGAATCCCTTTGGTGAGGTTGACATGTACGTTTTTTTTTCCCCATAAATTGGTACTTGGATCTAGAGCTGTGCTATCCAATATGGTAGCCGCTAGCTACCTGTAGCTACTGAGCACTTGAAATGTGGCTAGCCCAAATTGAGATGTTCTATAAGTGTAAAAATGCACTCTAATTTTGAAGATTTATTGCAAAAATAAGATGAGCTATCTCATTAATAGTTTTTATTATTTTATGTTGACTGCATGTTAAAATAATATTTTGCATATGTTGGGTTAATTAAGTTTATTAAAAATAATTTCCAACTTTTTTTTTTTTACACTTTATAATGTGGCTACTAGATTTAAATATATATGTGGCTTACATTACATTTCTATTGGACAGTACTGATCTAAAGACTTAATCAGACTCTTGTTTTATTTGATTTTATTATTGTTTTTTGCAAGACTGCTTTGTAAGTGGTAGTGTGTTCTTCTGTTAGGTGACATATAATTTATGGTTATCCTTTTTGTGATACCAGCAGTGATTGATACTTGATGCCTAGATACCTTAATTTATTAGCGTTTGCAAAATGGTGGGTTCTAATGTAATCACTCCTTATGTACTTATTAGTGGAAAACTCTATGAAAAGAAGCTTTATTTTTTGTCTATTGTCTGGTTATCTAATAGTGCAAGTTATGTAATAAAGGTAAGATTAATGCTTGATTTTTTATCTTTATTATCCAATTTTTAATGAATTATCTCCCTATCAATCCAAAGGTGATGAATTAGTTTTCTTGATATCATGAATTCATAGATTTAAACATATTTGATTGCTATTATTATGCTTATTGCTGCTAAAATGGTCCCATTTCTGGCCTGTGGGAATCTTTTCAAATTGGCTCCTGAGTCCTTTTGACATAACTCTACTAATCGTTGTTAGCTTTTAATCTCTGATGCATCTGTAGTGATATCCCTCTTTTGTTCCTGATATTGGCAATTTGTGTCTTCTTTTTCTTTCTTGGTCAGATTCTTTTTATTCATCTTTTCAAAAAGTGAGTTTTTGGTTTCACAGATATTTTGTTTAGTATTGTTTCTTCAGTGTTCTCATTTCTGCCCTTAAGTTTATTTCCTTTCTTCTTCTTGCTTTGTGTTTAGTTTCTTAAACTGAAAGATTGGACTTTTGCTTTGAGACTTTTCTTTTTTTTCTAATATGAACACTTAGTGTTAAAAATTTCTGTCGAAGCACTGCTTTAGCTGCATCCCACACATTATGACATGTTGTATTTTGACTTTCATCCATTTGAAAATATTTCCTCCTTCCCCTTGAGACTTTTGCTTTGATTCCTGAATTATTTAGATGTGTATTGTTTAATTTTCAAATATTTGGCATTTCCCAGCTTTTGTGTTATTCATTTCTCATTTAATTTTTTAATGTTTATTCTGGTTTGTTTTGTTGCCCAGAATATGACCTATCTTGATAAATGTTTTATGTGCACCTGAAAAAAAATGTGTATTTTGTTGTCGGGTGTTCTAAAGTAATCAGTTAGATCACACTGATTACTCATGTAGTTCAAGTCTTCTGTATTCTTGCTGACTTTGTCTACTTGTATCAATTCCTAAGAAAGGAGTGTTAAACTCTCCAAGTATAATTGTGGATTTATCTATTTCTCCTTCCATTTCTATCAGGTTTTGCTTCATAGATCTTGAAGCTCTATTGTTAGTTGCATCATATTTAGGATTGTTATGTGTTCTTGGTGAATTGAACCTTCTGTCATTATGTAATACTCCTCTTTATTCCTGGTAATTGTCCTTGTTCAGAAGTCTACTTTGTTATAAATGTAGCTACTTCAGTTTTTTAAAATTTTATTTTATTTTAATTTATCAATATACAATTTAGTTGATTTTTGTGTCCCTTTACCAATTCATTTTTTTAAATAAGTATTTGGATGACATAGCTTTTCCCATCATTTTATTTTCTTTTCCCCCTCGCCTTTCATCTTTCCATATATGTGTCAAAAGTCAAAATTACAATAAATTTAATTTAAAGATCCAGTTGGCTTTTATTAATGATTCTAGAATCGGGCAACATCTCATTCTACAAAATAAAGTGGGTGTTCTTTTTTGTTTTTTTTCGTGACCGGTAACAGGATCGCAACCCTCGGTGTCACACCTGCACCGCGCTCAACCAGTGAGCGGACCAGTCTCTATATGGGATCCGAACCCTTGGCGGGAGTGCCGCCGCACTTCCAAGTGCCGCACTCTACTGAGTGCGCCACCGGGCCGGCCCAAAAGTGGGTGTTCAAATGAGCTAAGCAGAGGACATTGGCTTTATAGGCAGAAAAGGGCTGAAGAAAGCAGAAACAGGGAACAAAAGTGGATTGGTTAGCATCGGGTTAATTCAGGTTACCTTCCTTACAGTGTTAAAACGGAGAGAAATTTCTTACCATGCTGGTTCAGATAAACTGAACCCCTTCTGATTAGTTGCTGCAAATCTCCTGGTTTAAAATTTTTTTTTAAACATACCTATTTCATAGTTCAGTTTGATTACGTGGCACTTTGCACAAGTGACTTCATTCTGATTTGGTCTTGTCTGTTGGGCGTAGTGCAGAGCTCAGTCCAAAATGGCCTTGCAGACATTTCATTTAACATATGTAATTTCCTTCTCCAGCAAAGAGAAATATGGCTCCTATTATCTTGAATGTATTTATTTATTTTCTAAATCCCAAAATACATATAAAGTAGCTAAATAAGAATTAAGCCGTATCACCAAAAGAAAAAAACCCTGCTAACTATAGTACAAAATTATATAGTGTTTGTCTTTAGTATGAGGGCATAGTCTAAATACTGTGTTAAAAGTTACCTATGTTAATCTCCTCTACCTCCGTTTGCTCTATGTTAATTTTATTTTTTTTGAACTAAAATTTAGGTTCTTTGGTTTTTGTTGTGTTCCATTTTAAGGTCCCTCCCATCCCTGATGATTTTTTTTTTATAGTATGAAAAACATAACATAGTCACAAAAGTCATAACTGTGCAAACAAGTTAGATCCAGAGAAGTGTCAGTGTCCCAGCCCTTCCACCATGTAGATAACCAAGTTCCTTAGTTTCTCTTTATCTATCTGGTATTTCTTTTCTTTTCTTTTTCTTTCTTTTTTTGGCTGCTGGCCAGTGTGGGGATCTGAACCCTAGACTTTGGTGTTATAACACCCCACTCTAACCAACTGAGCTAACCAGCCAGCCCTATCTGGTGTTTCTTTTGCTAAGGTAAACAAGTACATGCATATTTTATATCCTTTCTTTTTTTCTTATACAAAAGGGAGCTATTACAGATATTCCTTTGAAGAGTTTTTTTTTCATTTTTTTTGCAGTTTTACAAAAATTAATAGACTCTTTTTTGAGCAGTTTTAGGTTTACAAAAAATTGAGCATAAAGTATAGAGTTCCCTTATACACCCCCCATCATTTCTCCTATTATTAACATCCTGATTAGTGTGTTACATTTGTTACAATTGATGAGCAAATATTAATACATTATTATTAACTAAAGTCCATAGTTTGCATTGGGGCTCACTCTTTATGTTACACATTCTATGGGCTTTGATAAATGCTATGTATCCATCATTGCAGTTTTGTTCAGAATAGTTTTGCTGCGCTTAAACTCCCTTGAGCTCCACCTATTCTTTTCTCCTTTTCTCCCCTAGCAACCACTGATGTTTTTACTGTCTCCATAGTTTCGCCTTTTCCAGAATGTCATATAATTAGGATCATACAGTATGTAGCCCTTTCAGATTGGCGTCTTTCACTTAGTAATATGCACTTAAGGTTCCTTCATGTCTTTTTGTGGCGTGATACCTCATTTCTTTTAAGCACCAAGTAATATTCCATTGTATGGATATGCCAAAGTCTGCTATCCATTCACCTATTGAAGTACATCTTGGTTGCTTCCAAGTTTTGGCAATTATGAATAAAGCTGCTATAAATATTCATGTGCAGGTTTTGGGGGGCACGTTTTCAACTCATTGTGTAAATACCAGTATCATGATTGCTGGATTATACAGAAAGGGTATGTTTAGTTTTTGCTAAATTATCTTCCAAAGTGTCTGTATCATTTTGCATTCCTACCAGCAGTGAATGAGTTCCTTTTGCATCTTGTCAGCATTTGGTATTATCTGTGTTTTGGATTTTGGCCATTCGAATAGGTGTGCAGTGGTATGTTATTGTTTTAACTTGCAATTCCCCAATAACATACATTCCCATAATAACATTTGCCATTCCCTAATAACTTATCTTTTAATAAAACTAAAAGATAATATGAATCTTTCCATGAACTTTTTGAAGTGCTCTCATATAATCTTGAGCATCTTTTCATATGCTTATTTGCTATATGTAGATGGCAAGGTGTCTGTTTAGATCTTTTGTCCTTTTCAAAATTTTTTTCTTCTTATTGTTGAGTTTTAAGAGTTCTTTGTATCAGATATGTGTTTTGCAAATGTTTTCCCCTAGTTTGTGGCATGTCTTTTCATTCCCTTAACAATCTTCATCATTTTACTTTTAATTTATCTATATTATTATATTTCAAGTAGGTTTCTTTTAGAAAGAAACCTGGATCTTGTCTGTTTTTTTTTAAAAAAATCTATCAATCTCTGTTTTTTAATTGTACTTAAATTATTTACATTTAGTGTATTTTTAAATATTGTAAAATACACATAGTATTAAATTTTCCATCTTAACCATTTTTAAGTATACAGTTCAGTGGCATTAGGTACATTCACATTGTTGTGCTACCATCATCACCACCCATCTTCCAAACTCTTTTCATCTTGAAAAATTGAAACTCTAAACAACTTCCCATTCCCTTCTCCCCTAAACCCCCAACAACCACCTTTCTACTTTCTGTCTCTATGAATTTGACTACTCTCAGTACCTTATATAAGTGGAATCATAAAGTATTTGTCCTTTTGTGTCTAACTTATTTCACTTAGCATAATGTTCCCAAGGTTTATCCATGTCGTAGCCGTGTGTCAGAATTTCCTTCCTTTTTAAGGTTGGATAATATTCCTTTATATATATATATATATATACACACACGACATTTTCTTTATCCATTCATCCATCCTTCGATGGATACTTGGGCCCCAAGGTTTATCCATGTCGTAGCCGTGTGTCAGAATTTCCTTCCTTTTTAAGGTTGGATAATATTCCTTTATATATATGTATATATATACACACACGACATTTTCTTTATCCATTCATCCATCCTTCGATGGATACTTGGGTTGATTCTACCTTTTGGCTATTGCAGATAGTGCTTGTGAGCAATGATGTACAGATATCTCTTCAATCCTCGCTTTTATTTCTTTTGTGTATATACCCAGAAGTGGGATTGATGATTCATATGGTAGTTCCATTTTTAATTTTTTAAGGGATCACCATACTGTTTCCCCATAGCAGCTGCACCATTTTACATTCCCACCAACAGTGCACAAGGTTCTAGTTTCTCTACAACCTCATTGACACTGTCATTTTCTGTTTGTTTGTTTTTTAATAGCAGCCATCCTAATGGGTGTGAGGTGGTTTACATTTAATGTAATTATTGATAAGTTTGGATTTAACCGTACCATTTTATTGTATGTATACAGTTTGTCTCTGTTTTTATTTCTCTGGATTCTTCTGGATTATTTGAATAGTTTTAGTATTCCTACTTAATTTATCAATTGTATTTTTGGCTCTGTCTCTTTGGATAGCTTTTAGGAGTTTCTTTAGGGCTTACAATATACACACCTAACTTTTCACAATTTACCTAAAGTTAATATTTTTCCACCTTCCTTAAGTAAGATAAATCTTCCAGCCACACGTTATAGTTGCTCTATGAATTACATTTACATACATTTAAAACTTCATCAGACAATGTTATAATTTTTGCTTTCAACAATCACTAATATTTTTCAGAACTTAAAAGGTAAAAAATAATCTATTATATTTACACATTTATTGTTTCTGTTGTTCTTCCTTCATCACTGAAGTCCTAAGTTTCATTCTCCTTCCATCTAAAGAATTTCCTCTAGCATTTTTTTCTGAAGCAGGCCTAGTAGTGACAATTTCATAATTTTCCTTCATCTGAGACTGTCTTTATTTTGTCTTTATTTCTAAAGGAGATGTTCACTGGACATAGAATTTTGGATTGTCATTTCTACCCTTTCAGCACTTTGTTATTTCACGGCCTCCTAGTCTCTATCGTTTCTGATGAGAAATCCATAGTCATCTGAATTATAGTTTATATGTAATGCATTGTTTTTCTTTGACTGCTTTTAAAGATTTTTTTTTTTTCTGTCTTGAGTTTCAGCCACTTGGTTATGATGTATCTAGGCATAGATTTCTTTGGGTATATCCTTTTTAGGGTTTGCTCATCTTTATGTATCTGTAATTTTATGTATTCTACTAAGTTTGGAAAGTTTTCAGTCACCATTTCTTCAAATTCTCTGTCTGCACCAGTATATTTCTATTCTCCTGTTGGGATTTCAGTGACATGAATACTAGACCTTTCAATATTGTCCTGTAGGTCCCTGGGGCTCTGTTCAATTTTTTAAAATATTTTTTTTCTCTGTTGTTCAGGTTGGGGAATTTCTTCTAAAGTTTTCAATTATTTCAGTATCTGAGCAATCTTACAGTTGGCATTTGTTGATTGCTTTTTCTTTGGAGAGTTGTTTAAAGTATTCCAGGTTCTTTGTGTGTCATGTATCTGGATTGTGTCCTGGACATTTTGAATGTTATTTATGAGATTCTGGGCCCTGTTACAGTCTTGAGAATGCTGACCTTTTTTGTTTTAGCAGCCAGTGTGGTTAAGTTCAGACCAAAAGTCCTGGCCTACATTCCATGGGCTGTGTTTCCACTGTATGTTTAGTTTTCAAAGCTTTATATGTTTTTCTGTTCTATCCTTGTAGGCTGAATAATGGCTCCTTAAGGATGTCCACAGCCTAATCTCCAGAACCTGTGAATATTACCTTGCATGATATAAGTCACTTTGCCGATGTCTTTTCTGTTCTATCCTTGTGGTAGGCTGAATAATGGCTCCTTAAGGATGTCCACAGCCTAATCTCCAGAACCTGTGAATATTTTTTTCTGTTCTATCCTTGTAGGCTGAATAATGGCTCCTTAAGGATGTCCACAGCCTAATCTCCAGAACCTGTGAATATTACCTTGCATGATATAAGTCACTTTGCCGATGTGATTAAGGATCTTGGGATGGAGAGATTATCGTGGATTATTGTGTGGCACAATGTAATCATCAGAAGGGTTCTTAACAAGAGGGAGTCAGGATCAGGAAAAGGAGATGTAATGCCTGAAGCAGAGGTTGGAGCGATGTGACTTGAAGATGGAAGGAGAGGCCATGAGCCAAGGAATGCAGGCAGCCTCTGAAGCTGGGAAAGGCAAGGAAACAGACTCTTCCCTAGGGCCTTCAGAAGGAACACAGGTCTGCTGACACCTTGAGTTTACCTCGTATGAACCATTTTAGACTTCCGACCTTCAGAACCATAAGATAATAAATGTGTTGTCTCAAGCCTCTGAGTTTGCGGTAATTTTTTATAGCAGCCATAGGAAACTAATACAGCTCCCCACATGCACCACCCAGGGGCCAGTCTAAGGACGTGGTGGTTAACATCATAGTTCAGATCCCAGAGCCTTTTCTCTGTTGATCCTGGTTGATTCTATACCAGCGCACCTCAGGATTTCATAGAGTAATTTAAAGGACCTCTTTCTCCAGCTCCCCACTCTCTCTGATCTTCTCCCCTCTCCCAGGCTCCCAAAAGCCACCTTCCCTGGGTCTGACTAGAAGGATAGACAAGGACCTTTAGGGATAGTCCTGTGATCACCGCCACTGCTGCCATGACGAGACTGATTCACTCCTGGGGCTCACCTGGGTTTGAGTCCGAAAAGTCTAATGGGAGGGTTTTCTTCTTGGGTCTGGCTGCCTGGAGAGAAGCTGGGAGGTACATGGAGAAAGGCAAACCCAGGGAAGCCACCACATGTGGGACATTCTTTGACTTTTGATTTTTCTACCCAATTTGCTGGCTTTATTTTTCAGAGCCTTTTGGTAATTGGTTTATGCCTTCTTTCCAGGATTTTTAGCTGTAATCAGTGACAAAGATGCATATTAAACAGAACCAGAAATTTCTTCATTTCTTTGTTACTTTAAAAAATGTCCTGCTTTTTTCTCCTTGTGTTTGTCTTAAGGCATTATCTGTTTTTTATTCACTATTATGTTCTTTCTAGTTTAGTCTACATTTCTAAAGTAATTTTTTCCCTAATTCCTCTAGAGTTAATTCACTTCCTTTGCGAGTTTTCTAATGCTGGGTTATGTTGTTCTTGCATTTCCTATGTTACTGTCATATGCCCTTTTGCTTGTGTTGAGATATTAGGTTACAGTTTTCATATATTTTGTAGGCATGTCTTTGCATATAGGGGTGACCTTCTCCTTTTAAAGTTTTTCCTTGTAGTATACTTCCATTGCATTTCCCCTCGATCATTTTGTTTCTCATTTTTAAGTGAAATTTATTTTCTTGAACTTTTAGAAGGAAGCCTGAATTTCATGGCTCTACAGCTCTCTCTTCTGTTATTTTTCTGAAGTGTTTAAATATATGGCTGCTTATTTTCTGAAATCTCTTGATTTGTTCCCCTCCCCTTCTTTTATCTGGATTTCTCTTTCCTTTGCCTCTTCTGTTCCTGTGTTATTCAATTTAGATTCTCTCCCCAACAGTTTTTTTCTTGGTCTGGGGCTCTGTCCTGGAAGAGGGCTTTGGCTGATTAGTTTTTAGGGTTCACAGGGCTCAGACTCACCACGGAACCCTTGCACTCCCCTGAGAGCTGGGGTCTGCAAAACTCTCTAGTGTCTGCCGCTCTTCTCAGCATGGCCCCTGAGCATTCCTGTGGGTATCTGGGGGGTTCTCAGTTCCATTCGATGCCAGTTACTTTCCTCTACTTCCGTTCTCATGCACTTATGCCACACAGGTCTCCTAGGTGTTAGTGGTTTGTTCCACTTGAGATTTGGAGTTCTGGAGAGTCCTTGATATTTAGTTTTGTTTTAGATGTTGTCCATGAATCTTTGGATTTTTCATCCTGGTCTCTCTGTTTTTAATGGGCATTTCTGGAAGATTAAAAAAACTGTGCTGCCACTGCATCCATCCTCCACCTCAGTTATTTTGATGAAAAGGTGTACTCTTCTGCTAAGAGTGAGGGCTGGGTAGAAAACTTAAGGGGGAGAAATGAAAGTTTACGATAGTCACGATAGTCACGATAGTCACGGAAGGAAATAGGAAAGGGAGCCATTCAAGAACAGATGAGGATAAGGGGAGGGTGCAGTTGAGGGTGGAGACCATGTGTTAGCAGTGGCACCAGTCTTTGTGACTGTGGAATTTTTCCCCCTGCAGCTGTCACCTCAAATGAAGTATCAGAGGAGGTGGAGAGTTAGATTAAGTTAGGATTACAGTTTCGTCTTGTTCATCCAATAGAAGGACCAGAATGTTAGGAGATTGAGATAACTTTTGGGAGAGGAATTCTATTCCTCGGTAGTGAAACTAGGGTGAGGCTGCTAAATTGGGGTATAATGGAAAGGATCAAAGGGCAGAAACAATAGGAGGGGCCATGTGAATACACTGGATGGACACTTGTCAGAGCACAGAGTTTAAGATTTCATAGAACAGATTCAGGTAACAGCAACAGCAACAGAAAAGGTCCAACATCAGGTGCAATTTAATATATTTGATCTCTATAAATTATTAAATGCTCTGGAATTTCCAATTTCTCAACAAATTGTAATTGGTAAGGACTGCTCTAAAATTACATATTGTCACAGGCATTTAAGACCACAAAGAAAAAGCACAGGCTCAAGAAACTTGGAACTTTACCTAAAAACACATGAATAGCCCTAGTCATGTGTCTGTGGCTGTCTACATAGAACAGAGAGCTTTTCTAACATTCTCATTGTGACAACAAGGTTAAGTTAATTTTGATATGAGGTAGTAGTAGTATGAGGGGTTTTCAAAAAGTTCATGGATTCGTTATATCTTTTAATTCCATTTTCCATGAACTTTTGAAGTACCTTCATTTTTCTAATGGTGTATAGTTACTTTGCTTAGCTTAAGGTTTCTTGAGAGAGTGTCGGAAATTAATTACAAATTTCTATTTTAACATTTTAATGAGTGCAAAGCACTTCAACAAGACTTTGCAAACAGAACGTCCCTTTAAAAAGAAATGTGACAATTCACAAGTAACATTATACTTAATACGTTACTGAAATAAAGGTTATTTGTGGCGGGGAGTCTCAAATTATTTCACGTATTTAAAGAAAACATCAGTAAGCTGTCAGCTCTGTAGTTTACCATACTTTAATAAAGAAATTTAACAGATTATATTTAAAATGGAGCAAAAAAAAAAAGGAGTAATTGCCTGTAAAACTCAGTTTCAGATCTTTGGAATGTTTCTTTACACAAATTTCCACATTGTTTGAACTTAAATATGTTTATCCACAAAAGCAAAAAAGCAAAAGATGATCAAAAAACTTCCCCCCCCCCCACATTTTCAAGGTCTTATGGCTAGATTTGGATGAAACTTTGTCTCTCTATTAACAGAAGTGTTAATCTAAAAACAAATATTAAATGGAATGTTTTTTATGTTTTAATATGATAGTTTAACAAAAATACTAGAATTAATGTGCACAGTTTTGAATTTTAAATATAGATGGGACAATCAATTGATTTCTTTGCTGCAGCTGACTTAAGAAGATTGTCATGTTGCTCAAAATTAATAAAGTACAAAATGTCCAACAATTTCTTCCAGAAAATTTTCAGATCATACTTTTACAAGTAATCATTGGATATATGGGTTGGCTGTTTTAGTTTATGTATAGAGTGGCTATTGTAGGTGTGCTTATTTCAATTTTTTTCCATTTTTAAAAAATATTACAGTAGGAGTAGTAAGACTAATGTCTCTTGGGGACTTGGACAATTCCTATAAATAATTTTGCTGTATTCAGAAAAGGATTTTGTTGACTTCAAAGAATACCAATCTTATGTCTTCTGCTACCAGATAAAAATGTAAGGGGTCTTCAAATAGTCATGGAAAATAAAGATTGGGGCAGGGGGCGGGGGAGTTGTGGCCAGATAAGTTGAGAGAACTCTGCTTTGTGCATCCACGTTAGTAAAATTAGATTGAATTTTAGTTTATTTTTGACTCTGCAAAGTCTGTTGTAAAGAAATATGTTTAACCTTGTTAAACCCAGCATTTCCCATATCTATTTAATCTTTAAACCTTGTATATGATGATTTATATTGGCATTATTCATAATAGCCAAAATGTGGAAACAACCCAAATGTCCAATAACTGATGAATGGATAAACAATGTATCCATTTTTGTATATATTCATTTTATATATCTGTATAATGAAACATTATTTGGTCATAAAAAGAAAGAAAGACTGATACATGATGCTACGACATGGACAAACCTTGAGAAGAGTATGCTAAGTGAAAGAAGCCAGAAACAAAAGACTACATATTATATGATTTCATTTATATGAAACATTCATAATAGGCAAATCCATGGAGACAGAAAGCAGATTAGTGTTTGCCACGGGCTGGAGGTCAGGGAATGGGGAATGACTGCTAATGGGTACGGGTTTCTTTTTGGGGTGATGAAAATATTCGGCAATTAGATAGTGGTGATGGTTGCTCAACCCTGTCAATCTACTAAAAACCACTTAATTGTTCACTTTAAAAGGGTGAAGTTTATGGTATGTGAATTATATGTCAATAAAGCTGTTATTTAAAAAAAAAACCATAAGAAAGGAGCTATAGCAACCATTAAGGCTAGAAGTAACAAGGGCTTAAAATAAGGCCGTGGTGATAGGGACTGGAAAATTTAGGAGATGAACTGAAAAGACCTGATGGCTGATTTTGACAACCATAAGAAAGGAGCTATAGCAACCATTAAGGCTAGAAGTAACAAGGGCTTAAAATAAGGCAGTGGTGATAGGGACTGGAAAATTTAGGAGATGAACTGAAAAGACCTGATGGCTGATTTTGACTGATGGGGATGCAAAGTTCCCAGGGCTCAAACCATAAGGAGACAGGGCCGATGGGACCTCTGGTGCAAAGGTTTGCACTTGAGCGACTTCCCTGAGAATGAAGGAATTCTGTACACATAATAAATGAAAACCCTTTAACAAAAACTATTAGATCTTTAGTCATCTGTAGACAACAGCGATGGCTGAAGCAGTGTGCAAAGCTGTGGCCTTGCCTGTTGTTTTTCATAATTCAAAACATTTTTTATGCTGCCAACACTCATAGCATTGGGTAATCGGGCTGTCACTGTGCACTGGAGTGAGGTGCCCTGCTTGGGGAGAGGACGAGGTGCTTACCTGCAGAGAAAGCAGTCTTATTGACCTCATGTGATCCATTCAAAGGCTGTCCTCATCTTCCAGGAGAAAAGACACCTGAATGACCTGCCAAATGTTACCTACTGGGCAACAGAGCATGTGGATTATAAATTCAGGAAGGTGAATGTACATTTTTGGATTATCTTATTTTTCTGTAAAGAAATCCACAGGCTTTGTCTTTGTGTCTACCCCCAACAGAAAATCTCAGTCTTATTTTTGCCATCTTGTGGAAAAGGCAGGCATCTTGGAGTTGGGTCCTCATTTTAGTCAGGTCTCTGACCCAGATGGAAAAACACTTTATCCTTCTGCATCCTTAGATGCCAAGGTCGTGATATTTCCTTTGGGGCTGAGGATGGTATAGTCAGTGCTGATGCCACCCTCCCCTTCCTCTGCTCTCCCAGGCTGGGGGTTGTGGGCAGCAGGACTGTCAGGAGCTCCCAAAGAGTTCATTCCAGTGTGAACTCACAGGAGGAGTTTCGAATGAGGCAACAGTGAAGGTCTAACAGCTTACAGTAGTGGACCCAAGACTTCTGTTTAAAGCCAAAGCTTTCCATGTGTTGCTCAGACTCTTACCAGGCATTTTAAAAAAAATTGCTTCTAAAGAGGACTGTTTCTAACAAAGAGCTGAATATCTATTACATGCACAGAGTTCTCTGTTTTCTTATTACTGAGTTCTGAGGTAGCTTGGGGAGGAGAAAGGATCCTTAAAAACTCCAGGCAGCCTTGGAGAGGCCGTGTGATGTAGCACAGGCTCCCTGGAGTCTCACTGAACTGGGTTTAATACTGATGTTCTGTAGACTCTCTGCTTAATATCTCAGCCTTGTGGTCCCACCTGTACAATGCGGATAACTGTCCTTTGTAGGATTGTTACGATGATTAAATCCCATAATGTACGTAGAGCACTTGGGACATGGCGTAACTATTACTGGGCAAGTCACTTAACTTTTCTGAGATTCTTTTCTTGAAGGGTGAAGATGAGGCTCTATGCCTTTGAGGGTAGTTGAGAGGATAAAAGGGGATAATGTGTGCAATTGTTAATAAATATATTATTAAGGTTTAATTAGAGAAGACCTTTATAAGCATCTTGGTAACCCCTTCCAGAGTCTTCACACGAATACATGCAACCTTTTTTTTTTATTTGTAATTCTCTTTGTTACTTTATTTTGAACTCTTTCTAACTTCTCCATTGCTTATGGTGCCCAAAATAGGAAATGATCATGAAAGAATTTCTCAGACTAAAATATAAGGGAAATATTATTTTCTCTCTCTCCTTCATTCCCATTTAAAAAATAAAAATAAAAAATACATGTCTTTATTATAAAAGTAGCATTATTACTTTACAGAAATTTTGGAGGAGAGAGAAGAAACTTTGCCCACAATTCCATCAGTACAATTTATCGTGGTTTTATGATTGCACATCTTGTCATTTTTAATACACATATCATAAGATGTATATCTTGTATATCTTTATCTACATATATTACCTACCTACAATCATATACAAACATGAATCTTGCTTTCGTTCCCCTCTTATAAGTATTTTTCTATATTGCTACATGTCTTTAGTACCTGTCTTGTAGAACTGTGAAGACTCAATGCTGTAAGTGCTTAGCATGGTGTCTGGCAAATTGTTAGTGTCAGTAAATGAGAGCTAGTGATTATTAGATGACTTTTCCATAGTTTGTAATATTTCCTTATGGATGCCCAGAAGTGGGATTACTGGGTCAGCATGACTACTTCTTAGGCTCTTGATCCATGGCACCTGCCATACTGTTTTCTGGAGGGGCCACAGCAGTTTACAATGCCCTTGCCGCTACAAGAGTTTCGCTGCTCCTCATCAGCACTAGGAAGCCCCTTCTTTTGTTTTTAGGTTTGGGGAGCTAATTTAGTAGGCAAAAGATGTTACCTCATTATTTTGATTTTCATTATTTAATAACTACCAGTGTTGGCCTTTTTTTTTTTTTTTTGATGCTTACTTAGCAACATCTCTTCGTTGGGTCTATTTAATACCTATTTCTATCTAACTGTTGGAGTCATTTAACATTTTCCTAGTGAACTGCATGGGCTCTTTAATAAAGATATTAATCCTTTGTCATATGGGCTACAAATATTTTTCCTAACTGTTCCCTTCTTATTTGGGCTATGGGTTTTTTTTTAAAAAAGTCATAAAATGTGATCCATCTCCTGTTTGTGTCTGTCACAATGACCTTTCTTGCCATCCATACCAGGTTTGGTGGTTGTACCTTTGCATGCCCCATGGTTACATAGGCACCTAATATAGTGGACACACATGTCTTTTATGGTAAAATGTGATTTGTTTACCACCCAGGTAGATCTAAAATACATGCTCTTCCTAGACCCAGAGAACGTGTTTCCCTTGATTTAGGGAAATGAGGTAGACAAGAAACGAACTAAACAAACTACTGCTTGATTTTTATCACAGGTTATAAATTCAGCTCTTCATGATCGGCATCTTCTAGATGTTCTCCATCCTTTCCTCTAGGGCTGGTATTTCTGAAGATATTGTACATATTTGACAAGTTTTTAGTTCACTCATCATAAGGCCTCAGCCAAGTTTTCTGAAGAACTCCCTCTCTTTCCCTCCACAAAGAGACACCAGGTCTCAGGAGATCTCGGGGTTGAGGATGTGAGGCCCTTCACATGGATGATAATACTGGCTAATCTACCTTCTACTAATCTGTTCAGTGTAAACTTCTTCCCCTTCCCGAGGGTAAGCAATCCCATCTGGAGCTCTACGTTTTCACCCTGGGGAGCCTTGCATGGGTGTCCTTAGCACAGCAGAGTAGGTCTATATGACAGGTTAGAGAACAGCCTCACTGAAGAAGGTAGGGAGGTCAGCCTGACTGGGTTTTAGGATGGAAATCTTCCTGGAAGAAGTGTGCTGTGGTGTCTCAGGCTGCTGAGTTGGAGTTATCATGTGGCTCTGGCACAATCCAAAAAAATGGATTCTATGGGTCCTGGCATAGAAGTGATCCCAGTGGGAAATGAGCTTTGAAGATTCTAGTTGCAAAATGTAATAAGAGCAGTTAAACTAAAGGAAGATCCTCAGAGTCAATTTCAGAGTGTTTGCAAGACCCCTTCAACTTTGACCTTGAACTGCCTTTACTTTTGGCTTCCGTTTCAACATTCCCTTGCTAAGGAGTCCTATTCTTTCTACTGATCAAAACCTGCTTTAAAGTCTGTAAGAGAACCCAGAAAGCTGATGCGTGAGAAGAAGAACAGGCCTACACAGGGGTTTCGCATCACTGTGGCAAGGACAGTGGCACACAAAGACATCACATGGGCTTCTCAGTCTAGATCTATAAATATATTTATTATAATATAACAAGAACTTAACAATAAACATATACTATGTACAATACCATTACAGAGAACCCTGTTTTATATCATTCACAGAAATAGCCAGTTTTGCTCCAGTGTGATAGATGAGGAGAAACGGAATTTCAGTGTCATCTGTCGAGTCTCGCTGACTGCTAACACCTCCTTTGGAGGCAGACGCACACCAATGCTAGCACTAGCCTGCCCCAGGCAGTTAGACACGTGTGCTCCAGTCCTTGGGTTCATCCCTGCACCCTGTTAGACATAAATACTTTAAATGACATACAATGTATGTAGTTTTGTGCTTATTACTTTTTAAAATAATAAATAGTATGAAAAACTGCATAACGAAGCTCGGTATCTGATAGTCCAAGTGGGAGCCACACTTGTAGTGCTGGAAGTTGACGCCCAACGTTAGAATTGGAATTTTGTGTCATCAAATACTGAAACATGGAAAGTGTGTCCTGTCTTTTTCTCCTTATAAATGGTTCTTATCATGAAATGATGGCAAGTCGACTTCCCAGATATAAAAATGGTCATGTGTATTTGGTACCAACTTCAACTAAACAGCGCAGTGGCCGTGGCATTCTTCCTGCCCTGGAATGGAATCTGATTACCATGTGAGGTTTGAGGGCCGAAGGACTAGCAGGAAGGCCTTTCTCTTTTGAGCCACGGTGTGACCTCCCTTCTGGCTTCCCCTTTCCCAGGTTAATATGTAACAAGAAGAGTGATTCTGCTCATGTCCCTCAGGCCTTGGCTGTCATGGCTCGTCTAAGAAGGCTGTCCCCATCCTGAGAGCTCTTGTGGCAGGTGTCTTAATATATAGCTATAAATATCAAAAATAGTCTCCTGTGCTTTGTAGACATTTATTCTCCCTCCTTCTTTCCCTTCCCACCTGGCCTGGGTCCTCAGCTTTACCTCATGGAGGGAGCTGGACTGGGTGTTAAGCCAGAACTGGTTTCCTTCTAGAACAGACTCTTCTTTCTTTGACAGTACCTCCATGAGGCACAGCTTTTATGGGACTGTCTGGGAGTTACTTTTTCTAAAAATAAAATGGGGGCATTGCCCACCCCAGGAGAGATCCTCTATTCTGCAAATAGAAAAATGAGAGCAAATGCCCCCCTCTGGCACTACCTACAAAGAGCTTTGGGAATTCCCACATTATCTGTCTCGTGGCCTCCTCCTCCTCTCAGTACTTAAAAATAGCCTTTTGTTTATCAAGAAAATGCCTTGGAAATCTAAATAATTCATATTGGATAAGAGAAACCTAGCACGATCAACTTGTCCTTCTCCAGCAAAAACATGGTAGAAAACCTGTGAAGGACAGACGGCTGTCCCCAGCTGTCCCTGTGGCTGCCACACCTGGCTCTGCATGGACGGCCGGACTTTTCTTCGGTCCTGGTGGGGACCAGCAGCCTCCAAGGCCCCGTGCCACACACTATTGTCCCTTCTTTTCTCTTGGCCACTTAAAGTGTAAATTGGTTAAAAAACAAAAGTAGGAATCAAAGTGATAAGGACACTTTGATCTTATTCCAAGAGAGCCTGATGCCTAATATTGTCATAGGGTAACTGATCTATGGTTGTTTAGGGATCAACCTTGCTCTGCAGGAAGGAAAAAACAGCTTCTCTCTCCCAGTTGAAAAATATGTGAAACTCTATTGCACCAGGCAGAGTGAGCGCCCCTGTTCAGAGCAAGCGCCCCCACAGGAGCCAGCAAGCCCTGGCTCGGCACGTTCATGGTTCCTGCTGCTTGGAGCGCTGTGCCCCTGTTTCACCCAAAGGCGAGGATGATTTTCTACGTTCAATGTAGAGAATACTCAAAATGTTTAGCGCAGCGAGTTCCTTGATTGTGTTTTGTCGGCCTCGTGTTGGTGTTGCTGAAAAATTATCATTGTGTGTAGCATTTGCCTCACCAGACTTGTCCGCAGTCTTCTTGTGGGCTTTCTGCTGATGTCAGCCACTTTGAATATATTTCTTTATCACGACGCAGCCGTGTCTGAACACAGGGCAGGGCATGTGGGGTAGGAGAGTCCATGTGTTGGTTGCAGGCTCGTAGGCTTCCATGTTGCCCAGGGCAGGCCCCTCACTGCTAACAATGCCTCCAGTTGCATAAATCTTGCCATCGAGCACCACAGCACTGTCAGAGGAGAGCAGGAAGACAATTAGGCATTGAGCTGCCAACTTGGACCTGGAGACAGATTCTCAACACTGTACCCTTTTGCAAAAGTTGTATGGGATCTTGCAGTTCTTCTGTGCCCTCTGACCTGAACTGGAGAAAGACACCTTTGCTCCAGGACCAATCAGGATGCCACACTACACTACCCCTAAGTTGTGGGAGGACCTCATTTACATGAGGACTCCCAGCCCTGCCATCTCACCAAAGGTAGCGAGGAGAGGAACCGTCTCTGTGTCCAGCTGCTTGGGCTCAGGTCACTGAGTCATTACTAAGCATCTTTTTTGTGTTGCCCATACAGTCTTCCTATTGCTCAAATCAAGTTGGGAACACGACTCACAAGAATGACAGGAGATAGAATAATAAAGAGTAAATTGTAATGGAACACCAGCCACTTGACTGGGGTTAGTTCTGTCCCTGACAAGGTGCTCAGAGTCAGACCCTCCTGCTGTGTTTCCTTAACATGTGTGACCTGGTGCTGATGCCCAGCCATGACTGCAAGGGCCAGCAGTGCTCTCTGCATGGGGACTGAGGGCTGCGCCTGGACCCCTTTCCTGTGTGACACTCCCTGGCTTGGTCCTGTTATCTCAGTCGGCTCTTCCCATTGTGACGGCTCAGCCTTGCCCGTCTGTACTTACTCCCTCAATGCGTTTCAGCTACCCCTTCACACTGACGTCCAGATCCATGTTTCTAGCTCTGACTTCTCTCATTTCAGCTAATGGCCATTTTTTCTGGGTTATTCTCTGAAATGGAACATGTAGCTTTTCAAAGCTTCAGCCTGTTTCTGAAATGCCTCAAACAGAACACGTCAGTCTAGACTTTTTATCAGACACTGAAGCTTCCAGCCTTCTCTCTTAGTTCCATGCCATCTGGGGCCCCCCGTACTTCTCCCTTTGTGGCACACCTTTTCCCTGCTTCTCTTGCAAGACTCAGCTTGAATCTCCCTCTGGCATTAAGTCTTTCCCATCCACTTGCAGTCTCAGATGAGGCGTGGGCATCCTCCCACGTGGGGTTCAATACTCAGTTGTCTTTATCAGTGGACTGTGTGTCAGACTACTCTGCACACTGTCACCATTAGAGCAGGAGACATGAACGTACGGCTCGAGTATTGTAGAATCTTAATGAGAACAGGAGCTTAGTAGTTAACTGAACCAACTGCCCATTTCATAGAACTCCCCCAGAGAGGGGAAGTTATTTGTCCAAGGTCACATGACATGCTAATGGTAGGCCATATCCTTTCTACCTATGCTGCACAAACAGTGGGTGTTCAATAAATGCTTCATGCCCTTCACACATTGAGGATTCAGTGATTACCTCTGCATAGGCACAAGCCGTCCTCAGGAAGGACCTGCTATGGAAATGCTGATCATGGGGTTTCTGGACCCTTCTTATTTCTGTTCCTCTTAGTCCAGGGAAGGAAGGGGCTAGAAGAGCAGGCCCTCATGACTCACTGCCACGGGGCCAGGCAGCCTGGGGCCCAACCCCCTCTGCCGTCTACCTTCTCTTCCTGTAGGGGCAGGTCCGTCCATGCTTTTGCCCAGGCAGCCCTGAGCATCCAGAGCAGCCATGCCTCGTGCTCCTCACTGGGCCGGGCTCCAAAGGGCCATCAGGTGCACCTCTGCCGTCTACCTTCTCTTCCTGCAGGGGCAGGTCCGTCCATGCTTTTGCCCAGGCAGCCCTGAGCACCCAGAGCAGCCATGCCTCGTGCTCCTCACTGGGCCGGGCTCCAAAGGGCCATCAGGTGCACCCCTCGAGACGCCACTCATCTCAGCAGGGTAGTGAGCAGCTCTGGCCTGCCACTGCCTTCCCGCTGTGATGGAAGACGGTCCTCTGGGGAGCTGACCTCACCTCTTGCTGAGAGGATGGTGGCCCCCGTGCCTTTAGGAAACACTTCATTTCCAGCCCACGGTGCAGTCAGTTGGAACCACAGGGTGGGCGTCTGGGCTAGAGTTGCTGTGGCTGCCCTTGGGTGCTCCACACTGTGTTCTGGCACTAATATCCCTTCCTGGGATTGGAGGGGGAGGGCTGCTGCTCTGGGGCAGGGAATTGCTCTGGTCATCGGAGGGTGGGGAATCATTGTGAGCTTACCATCCTGCTGTCCTTCCCGCCTTCCCTCCCTTCCTCCTCCTCACCCCAGCTGAGCTGCTGCAGCCCCCTCACCTGCAGAACTGGCGAGAGTGATTCATGTTTGGGCCCGCCTTAATGTTTCCCTTCTCAGGGTCGTAGATGGTGGTAGCTCTGGCATAAGCCCCGCCCAGGATGAAAACGAAGCCATTGAGGGTGACAGCTGGAGCGTACTTGTTGTCTGCGAGGAGAGCAGAGCAGGCGGATCAAGGCATTGCATCCTGGCCTTCCCTCCCCTTTTCTTTCCCAGCAGACCCTCCATGGAAGGGAGCTGGGAGACTCCAGTAAGCCACTGACTGGCCTGAGGACAAGGCCTGGGGCCCGGCGGCATCTGGAGCCTTGACTAACTTGCCCTTCTCCAGGTGGCGAGGTCCACGGCTCCACTGGGTGTGGCCTTCACGCCTTCCCCTCCACCCTCGCAGACCTAGGTCTGCAAAACTGTCAGGCCTAGACTGACTTCTGGGCTTGTGCTATTGAGAGTGATAAATCAGTGAGATGGGGGTGCCACGCTGGCCCTGGGCTGAGGAGACAGCTGGTTCTCACCAATCATTGGGGACTCAATGAAGCTCCACGTGTTGGTCTGTGGGACGTAAGACTGGAGGACGCCTGCAGCTCGGCCTGCCTCATTCACGCCCCCAAACACGTAGATCTTGCCACCGCACACTGTGGCTGCAGCCGAGTGCACTGCTTTGGGCAGGGGGGCCACTGCCTCCCACTGGTTAGTGATGGTGTCATACCTGTAGAGAGCAGAAAAAGAGCCCAGGGTCACAGATGGGCCTTGTGTAGGGCAGAGGCCACCACCAAGGGCAGCAGCCATTTGGAAAGCACCACCATCTGCTTCCTGCCCTCAGCATCCTGGCACAGTCCCAAATCACAGCAGGGGGCACTGGGATGAGTCACTCAAGGCCTCCTAGGGTCTGGTCCAAACTAGCCCTCTCGGGGCCGAGCCCGTGGTGCACTCGGGAGAGTGTGGCGCTGGGAGCATGGCAGCGCTCCTGCCGCGGGTTCGGATCCTATGTGGGGATGACCGGTGCACTCACAGCGCTCACTGGCTGAGCGCGGTGTGGCCGGTCTCAAAAAAAAACAACAAACAAACTAGCCCTCTCGGCCTTCCTGTTGAACCTCAGTGGGGCTCTTTTCTGCCTGTTGCAACCTCCATGCAGATTCCTGTTTCCGAACCTTTGCTCACACTGTGCTCCAATCCTCGGGCCCCTTCGGCCCTCTCTATCCAGCTCAATCATACCCTTTCATGTGCAATCCTGCACTGAGCATCTGACACATACCCAGGCTCTGGGCCAGAAACTTAAAGTTAAAAAATTAAACACCCTTCTTGCCCCCAAGGAGCTTATGGCCTAGTGAGGAAGACAGACAAATAAAGCATGCAAAAAACAACATACGGTGCAGGAGAAGTGGTATGATGGCGGGAAACCCAAGGCGCACACAACAGGGGGCACCTAGTCTGTTCTGATAGCGCAGCTTAGGCTTCCAGAGGAGCTGAGTGGGGCTGGGCCTTGGAGGTTGAATGAGCTGCTAGCTAGGGGAGTGGGGAGCAGGAGCGGGTGGACACGGGAAGGGGAAGGGGGAGGTGTGGGCAAAGGCGGCATTCGGGGAGAGTGTAGCGTAGTTAGGAATGGCGGGAGTAGGGGGTAGTTTAGAAGGGCCACATGTGCCAAGCTAAGGGATTCAGCCTTTCTCTAGAGGGCAGTGGGGAAGCCCTGAAGGTTTTAAGCAGGGAAATAACAGGATCAAATTTGGACTCTAGTGAGATCACTGTGTCTGTAGGGTGGAGAATGTACCAGAGTGAGGAGATTAGAGGCAGGGAGACTAGTTAGACTAGTCTGTTGCAGGAAGCTTGGTGAGAGTGACAGCGCTTGGGTCACGGGATGACAAGAGTGTGAGGAAGTGGGACAGGAGTGGTGGATGGATGGGGTCTGCTCACTAACGGGACCCACAGCTGCCTGGGATGGCTCTGGGTCTGGCTTGGGAGACTGGACGGAGGGGTCACTACTGGTGGGACAGGGAGCTGAGGTTGAGAGACAGGGGTCAGAGCGAATTTAAAGTATCTGTGGGCCACAGATTGGGGTTGTGGAGTGGGCAGTTGGATATATGGGCCTGGATGAAATATACAGCTTTGGGATCAGCACAGAGATGGAAACTGAGGCTAAGGACTCGTGAGTGCACTGGGGAGTGTGTGGGTGAGCAGAGGCTGAGGACAGACTGGGCAGTGCTGGCCCATCAGAGGGGAGCTACGAGGAGCCCTCAGAGGGGCCCTCAGAGGGGCAGCCACAGGGGTCCGATGGCCAGCGGCCGAGCTGCAGAGGTGCAGCGCTCCAGGGCTGTGGGGGGTGGCGAGAGAGCAAGACGCGCAGACAGCCCGCGGGGGCTCTTGAAAACGGGAGGTGCAAAGCCATTCATGTCTGCAGGAGTGAATGGAAGCTCTGCAGTGGAGACGGCGGGTGTAGACTCCTCCCGGGAAGAATCTCAGCTGTGAAGAGGGGCAGAGAAGGTGGGAGCTGGAAAGGCCTATGGAGCCAAGAGAGGGGTCTTGCCGGTGGAGTGCTGATAAATGCTTAGCAACCAGCCGTCCAGGGAGACAGTCCTGGTTTGTAGCACTTGCTATTTTCTGTGATGTAAATCCTCCCATCTGCCCGATTTCAAGCTACCAACGGGCTGTCACGGAACCTGGAGTTGGGAAGAGATGTGTTGTAGCCACACTGATCTTGAATCTCCTCCATATGCAGGTACGACAGGCACATGGAGCCTCGAGAGCAGAGACAGTAGTAAAATGTAGGGAAACCTTAGGAAGTTATGAGTTTTGAATATGGATTACATTTGTTTTTAATGTATTTGGTTGTGAGTTTATATAAGTTAATTTTAATAATAGCTATAGTTAACAACTGGCTTGTCGAGTTCTTCAGGTTTTAACAGTCAGCTCTCATGATCCACTATGAACTGCTCCAGCACACCACGGGTTTTAATTTTGAGGGGTGCGGGAGGTTTAATTGTATTTACATAATGATAGGAAGGAGCCCCATTGGATAAAGAAAGATCAAATTTATATGAAAGCGGGGAGTTGACGGTGCAGAGATCCCAGTGGGTAGATGCAAATTGAATCTGAAGTGGGAGGGNGGCTCATCAGAGGGGAGCTACGAGGAGCCCTCAGAGGGGCAGCCACAGGGGTCCGACGGCCAGCAGCCGAGCTGCAGAGGTGCAGAGCTCCAGGGCTGTGGGGGGTGGTGAGAAAGCAAGACGCGCAGACAGCCCGCGGGGGCTCTTGCAAACGGGAGGTGCAAAGCCATTCATGTCTGCAGGAGTGAATGGAAGGCTCTGCAGTGGAGACGGCGGGTGTAGACTCCTCCCGGGAAGAATCTCAGCTGTGAAGAGGGGCAGAGAAGGTGGGAGCTGGAAAGGCCTATGGAGCCAAGAGAGGGGTCTTGCTGGTGGAGTGCTTAGCAATCAGCCGTCCAGGGAGACAGTCCTGGTTTGTAGCACTTGCTATTTTCTGTGATGTAAATCCTCCCATCTGCCTGATTTCAAGCTACCAACGGGCTGTCACGGAACCTGGAGTTGGGAAGAGATGTGTTGTAGCCACACTGATCTTGAATCTCCTCCATATGCAGGTACGACAGGCACATGGAGCCTCGAGAGCAGAGACAGTAGTAAAATGTAGGGAAACCTTAGGAAGTTATGAGTTTTGAATATGGATTACATTTGTTTTTAATGTATTTGGTTGTGAGTTTATATAAGTTAATTTTAATAATAGCTATAGTTAACAACTGGCTTGTCGAGTTCTTCAGGTTTTAACAGTCAGCTCTCATGATCCACTATGAACTGCTCCAGCACGCCATGGGTTTTAATTTTGAGGGGTGCGGGAGGTTTAATTGTATTTACATAATGATAGGAAGGAGCCCCATTGGATAAAGAAAGATCAAATTTATATGAAAGCGGGGAGTTGACGGTGCAGAGATCCCAGTGGGTAGATGCAAATTGAATCTGAAGTGGGAGGGGAAGTGGTGTCCATCTGGGCAGGAGAGAGGAAGGCAGGAGTGGCCCAGGTGGAGGGTCTGCAGAGAGAGCGCAGGAGGACGGGCGAGTTCCTGACCAATGGCTCCATCTTCTCTGAGAAGCAGCAGTCAGAGTTGGGCACAGTGGTGGGGACGTCTGTGGGGTCAGAGCTTTGAGGAGCTATAAAGAGGAGAAATACCTGCTCTTGAGAATGGGGGAAATTGTCATCAAGGGAAACCCAAAAAGACTGCACTGTGGCACGGAGGGCCTGAGGTTGGAGGCCTTCAGTGTGCAGTGGGGCCAGTCTAGGTGATGTGGGACTTTCTCCATCAGCCTTCAGCCCCGGCAGG
This sequence comes from Galeopterus variegatus, assembly GCF_000696425.1. Classification (NCBI taxonomy): domain Eukaryota; kingdom Metazoa; phylum Chordata; class Mammalia; order Dermoptera; family Cynocephalidae; genus Galeopterus; species Galeopterus variegatus. The sequence goes on along the minus strand of NW_007727158.1, from coordinate 268,274 downwards.
GGTGGGCTTGCAGGAGGCCATGTGCTGCCGAATGTGTGGTGCAAGACAAGCAGCAAAGCAAGAGGGCACAGAAGTGACAGACATGCGTTCCAGACAAGACAGTGCAAAGGGGGACGACAGGACGCAGCTGCTGGGAGGAGTGGACTGGGATAAAGCAGCCTGGCCAAGGGCCTGGGGTCTTGAAGCTCTTTCTTCAGGGGGCAGCTGGAATCTCAGTTCTCAGCGTTTCTGTCAAATATACCTCGGGGGCTGCCCTCACATCGCTCTTTCCTCCTCCAGTGGCCCCAGCACTTACTCTTGAAGGCCCAGCTGTGGCACATCTACTGCTCACCACGCTATTCACTGTCCGTGTGTGCTTGGACCCAGAGCAAGGGGCCCTGTGTGCCCCCAGAGGGGGGTTTTCTCGGCACACCTTTCCTGGGAAGCACACCGGGCCCACGTTCTCCTGTGAGCCTCCTTCGGGCACGAGCTATAGCACGGTCACAGCTCAGTGCCCCAGGAAGATGGTGCCACTTAGCCTCTGGCTCTGAGCGTCAGGGAGGAGGGGATGGCTTTGTGACATGCGGCTCTGTGTTTGGATTTCAGAAGAGGCCGAAGTCTCTTCAAGGGCATCAAGGCTGATTCAATTAAGCCACAGACGAATGATATGTGGCTTATATGCAATGGAGTAAGTGTCTTTTTGGACAGTGTCAGAAGTTCAGATATCTATTTTTTAAGCCAATATGGCAGAGATCCAAAGAGCTCCTGCAGAAGGAGTTGGGAGACAGAGCAAGATCATGTGGCAGTTAGTCCTCGGCCTTTCTGTATAGTGGCACATTCCGCCAAACACGAATTTCCTGAGAGCTTGTTATTCCAGGTGGCTGATTGCCAAGCCAGGCGCCCTCCTGCAGCTCAATCTGTCAGCTTCCTGCTCGAGAAGGATATGCTAATGACATGCAAACGACCCCGCGGAGTGAGACACTCCGCTATCATTTATCCCGAAACCACAGCTACTGCGATATATTGCTATAAAATATTAGACCCAGTTATTTATATAATGATATAATACAAGTTTGTCTATTGCACTGTTGTTTTAATCTATAATTATATAATCTTGCTCTAGTCCTGTAATATGGTAACATCATACAATTATAATGCACCATATATCTCATTCATTATCAATATAATAGCAATTTGTACAATTAGTATTTCCTGGGGAACAAAGCACTCTCGTCTCTGTTCCCATTACCCTGACCTTCCTGTCACCCTGAATTCTCATCTTGCCACCATGTGACACAGAAATGGACCTACCTAAAGGGACCCCAGCTAGGCGCCTTGAGAAGCAGTGAGCGTCCCGTCCCCTGTACCCTCTCCCCTACTTGCATGCACACCACTCAGGGGTCTTCAAGTCTGCATCCTGTCCCTGCAAGGACTGCTAACATCCTAGTGGGCTGAGGAAGGGCTCAGGGCCCCTCAGGACACCCTGCTGTTCTGGATGCTCCCCCATCTACTGGGGTTCCCCGGTGGTCTTGCTCACACTGTGCTGGAGCTGATGTTTCCCAGCCAGTGGGAAGGCCTAGCCCCCAGGGAAAGCTGATGGGG